>NC_054385.1:120220252-120520252 GCF_017654675.1 Xenopus laevis | reverse complement strand
TGCTTTAGTAGCCACAGAATGACACTGCCCATAATTAGACAACTTGTTATCTACAAAGACCCCTAGATCCTTCTCATTTAAGGAAACTCCCAACACACTGCCATTTAGAATATAACTTGCATTTATATTATTTTTGCCAAAGTGCATAACCTGCATTTATCAACATTGAACCTCCTTTTCCAGTTTACTGCCCAGTTTTCCACTTTAGACAAATCACTCTGCAAAGTGGCAGCATCCTGCATGGAACCTATAGTTCTGCACAATTTAGTATCATCTGCAAAAATAGAAACAGTACTTTCAATGCCCACCTCCAGGTCATTAATAAACAAGTTGAAAAGCAAGGGACCTAGTACAGAGCCCTGGGGTACTCCACTAATAACACTGGTCCAATTAGAAAATATTCAATTTCCCACCACTCTTTGTAGTCTTTTAACCAGTTCTCTATCCAGGTACAAATACTATGTTCCAGGCCAAGATTCCTTAATTTAACCGGTAACCTTTTGTGTGGCACTGTATCAAATGCTTTAGCAAAGTCTGAGTAAATCACATCCACTGCCATCCCAGAATCGAGGTCTCTACTTACCTTCTCATAAAAAGAAATTAAGTTAGTCTTTCAAGATCTATTACGCATAAAACCATGCTGGCACAAACTCATAGTATTATGATTTGATATGAAGTCCAGTATCTTATCCTTTATTAACCCTTCGAAAAGCTTTCCTACCACTGACGTCAGACTAACTGGCCTATAGTTTTGATACTGAGAACGGGATTTTTTGAATAGAGGCACCACATTAGCAATTCACCAGTCTTTCGGCACTATGCCAGATCTCAATGAAAAATTAAGAAAAGAGGTTTGGCAATCACAGAGCTAAGCTCGCTGGTACATGATTAAATATTACAACTCAATATATTTTCATTTTGTTATTGATATGGTGCACAACCAAAATGTCACAGGCTGCACCCTGTGTAATGATGTCCTTTGTGCCTAAAAAATATTGCTACATATTATTATATACTATAGATATGTAAATATTTAAATGTTAATAAAATAACAGTATGCATTTGTCTTTGAATTATAGCAACTATATATTATAAAAGGATCTATTTGTCATACACAAGAAGCTGCATTTTTATACTCAGTTATTCTATGATTATTAAACAGTACACAACTTTTGAGGAAAAAGTTTAATTGAGCTGGAACATGGCCTTCGTTTTGGGAGGGAATGCATCAGGGAAACAATATTTAAAGGAATAGTTCAGAGTCAAATATAAACTGGGCAAATCGATAGGCTGTGCAAATTTAAAAATGTTTCTAATATAGTTATACAAAGGCTGGAGTGACTGGATGTCTGACATACTGTAATAGCCAGAATCCTACTTCCTTTTCAGTTCTCTAACTCTGTGTTAGTCAGCGACTTGAAGGGAGACCACATGGTCACATGGAACATAACTATCCAGTGAATGTGCAATTGATACTTGGCATGCACATCAGATTCAGTAGTATGACACATACAGTACGGGTCCCCTTAAATCACTGATTGGTTACTTTACTCTAATATGACTCTATGTTGGTCCCATCCCCATACGCCAGTGAATACTCACAACCGCAACATCTCGGGTGGAAAGGCTGCAGCTTAATTTATTACATAACATTACATTAACTTAGGATAAGTTATCCACCAAAACATCATTAATATAATAATTGAATAGCATGTTGACATATGTATATATGCAGCTGAAGACTGCATATAACAATTAACAATAGCTTACTAGTGATGGGCGAATTTATTCGCCAGGCGCGAATTCGCGGCGAATTTGCGCGATTCGCGTCAGGCGAATAAATTCGTGAAACGCCCGCGAAAATTCGCCGAAAAAATTCGCCGGCGTCACAATTTTTTTTTCGAAAAACGGGCGCCGGCGTCAAAAACGGGCGCCGGCGTCGAAAAAACGGGCGCCGGCGTCAAAAACTAGACGCCGGCGCCATTTCGCGAATTTTTCGCCATTTCGCGAATTTCGCACGGAATTCGCGAATTTTTCGGCGAAGCGAAACGGCGCAAATTCGCCCATCACTATAGCTTACAATTAGTGATGGATAAATTTATTCTCCAGCCGTAAATTTATGGCAAATTTGGCAGTTTTGCCTCCGGCAAATAAATTCATGAATTTGCCACGAAAATTCACTGGGGAAAAATTGACGTCAACTTTGACGCCGTCGCAGTTTCACAAATTTTTCGCTAGTCTACCTGTTTACCTAGTTTTTTACACTGAACAATTCCTTTAGGATCCCCAGCCCACAGTATTGTGTCACAGCTATGGCAATGCATGGAGAAATGGTTCTCAATCATTTTTCTTCAAGGCCTCATATACTTTCGGTACCCAGACCTTGCTATGTAAATCTAAACTTCTGTGGGCTACAGAGGGTGAAGTTACAGACTATGCCTTAATTGTTGGTTAACTGGGCAATGTGTTAATTACTTTAACCCAGCACTATCCCTCTTCTCTCCATTTGCTGATATTGATGTAGATCATATGAAAGCAGTAAGCATATATAGTCATGCTGCCCAGTAATGCTGCTGCTTAATCTTGCATTTCAAAGCATGTACAGTATATAGGGTGCATTTACTAAGTGCAGGGCACCTTACCCCTAGATTAGACAGGTTTTGCATTTACGTCTAAATCTAATGAAATTGATTATGGATATGGGGAGGGTTAATTAGTAAAATCTCAATTTATCACATTTTTTAATTAAAAAAATGAGACCAAAATACTAGATTTTACCGTATTTATTATTAAAAACTTTATTTAATTGGTATGATTTTTTCTGATTTCTTTCCCGAATAGCTCGATTTTTTTCAGATTTTGGCACGAAAAGATAAAAATGGTCATATTTTCTGAATAATTCCAGTGAAGACCACAGAAATGTCAAAATAGGTTAGGGATCTCTGGCATTGACTTTCAGTATACACATCCTCAGCAGATCTGAGATGGAGTGTTTTCAGATTCGGGCTTTTCTCTGCATTGGGCATCAATAAATCTCGAAAAATATGAATTTTGCCCCAAAAGGCTAGACCGGAGTTTAGTAAATAACCCCCTTTAAGTTAGCTTAGCGTTCCTTAATTTATATAAATGCACTTGACCCAAGCTTCATGCCTTTATACATATGTGGTCATGAAACTCCTCAGTGACATCTAATATCCTTTAAACTTACAGTAGGGAGCTATAATACAAAAGTGTAGATCAGAGTTTTCTACCTTTATATGGTCACAGAACCCCTTGGTAACTTAGAAATACTAATAATTTATAATAGAGGGTACATTTTACCATATAATACATAAGTGAGACATTACTTATTTAATAAAATACGAATTTATCTAATAATTAAAATAATACAAAAAAGCTCTACCAAATGTTATTTTGCGTTATTTATTTGTAAAATAACTTGGTAAAATCAAGCAAAAACCAGAATCTATTTTTTTGGACTTTTTTTTCCAAATCACTTGATTTTTTTTTATTTCTGTCCTAAAACATAGATTTTATCGGATTATTAAAATAGTGCAACCACGATATCTTAAAATTGGGATAGGGACATCTCCCATTGACTTATACATGACATTGACATGTTTGAGATTGTGGCTTTTTGCAGCATAATAATTTTTGCAGTATAATAAATCTCGAAAAAATTCAGGGTTTTTTTCCATGAAAAATTTTAGTTTTTGCCCCAAAAAGCCTGACCTGAGTTTAATAATTAACCCCCTTAGAGTTCCCTGTACATTATAATACAGTTCTCTGACCTCTATATCTCAGCTGTGACTTCATATAGTGACTAGTCACTTCATATACAGTAGTCACTATGTCACTCCTCAGTGACATCTTATACCATTTCAATTTAGGCTTTAATTATACCTTATTATTCACCAGCTGTAAATATATTTTGATATTTCTATGTGGCTAGCTATATTAACTTGGCATACATATGGATTTTTCATCATACTCTCCAGTCCAGACCCTATGGACTAAATAGATTCTGTTGTCAATATAGCCTTGATCACCATTACCCTGACCTTAAGGTCAGAGCCACCTGTTTGGCTGTAAGAGCAGTGTTTACTACTTTATGATGTCTCCCTTTTATTTCTGTACTGCTTTGTATAATTTTCCCATATAAAAGTCTATATAATCCCATTGATTTCTTTAGATTTTGGTAAATTTAGAATCCACAGAGCCTGTATCAAACTTTGTCTTCCACCTCGAGTAGTCTCAATTAACTGAATTTCCCCAACAGAAATAAGTTTAAAAACACTGAAAACATTTTATTTAATTGGTATAATATAAAGTTGCTTAACATTAGACATTATTTAAGTTTTGGTTACATCCCCTTTAAGACCATTTGCATTCGTTACACAGTTGTATAAATCATTAGATAATATACTCATGTTTTTATAAAGCCTACAGTAGTTTTTAGTTTTAGGGTTGTTTAATAGACAACATGAAAAGTTATTTTCATTTTCAGATTCTGAGACTTTCCACTGCGATAGCCCCATAACAGATTTATTCTGATGCTTCTAACAATTCTAATTGTGTTGGGAGTCATTAAAACTCACAAGTGATTTTCAGATGAGGTTTGCCTAAAGGAATCTGGCGCCACCCCAGGCAATTAATAAAGGCTATTTAAGTGCAAGTGTCGTCCAGTTTGCGCTTAGTTCTGCTTCACATAAAAAGGCAAGAACTGGAGAAATGAAAAATTGAATAAGGCACATTCCTCAAAATGTTCACTCATTTAAAACCTCAGACAAATTTACCTTCTTCTTTTGTAAACAAAGGTAAGAGATTGCATTGTACATTTTGAGATTTTCTTAAAATTATTATTTTTTAGCTATTTTCAGATATATAAAAATAATAATGAATCATGACCATTCTGCTACTTCTATAAAAATGTTATTATTGAATGACCTTGAACACCCTAAACCAGATTAACTACTTGTTAGAAATTACATTTTGAATATTAAAATGACATTTCATTTGATTATTGATTAAGTAAAACGCCACAGTCTCTCAGCAGTATTATATAATAAATAGGGGAGACAGGACAATGGAAAATAAAAAAAATGGAAAATAAAAGATTAAAAGAGGGTACAGGTATGGGACCTGTTATCCAGAATGCTCAGGCCTTGGCGTTTTCCACATAAGGGATCTTTCCATAACTTCCATATTTTATACATTACATTTTACATTAAGATTTAAATGTGAATTAAACACAATAGGCATTGTTTGCCATCAGTAAGGATACATTATATCTAAGTCTGGATCAAGTACAAGGCATTATTTTATAATTACAGATAAAAAGGAAATAAAATGGAGACGGCCTTTCTGTAATTTGGAGCTTTCTGGATAACGGGTTTCCAGATAACAGATGGAATACCTGTGTACCATGGTTCTGTGTTAACAGTATCTAAAAATGAGCACTTGTTTGTACAGGTACAGTAATGAGATTTTTCTTGATCCTCGTGGAACGTGCTCATTATCTTTTACTCCTATATTAATGTATGAGAGTAATGTTTGCCATTTAAGAAACATAATGCCACCTCTCTGTGGATTTGTGTTATTTATAATTCATTCTGTGAGACATATGTATAACTGTACAGAGCAAAGTAACACCCCTTGTGATCAGGACTGCCTTTTCTTCCCTTTGAGACAACATGCTTGAACTGTGGCAGAGATGAAACTTAACATGTAATACGTATAGGGATAATTAAAAAGATAATAATAGAAAAATAGGGCTATATTGCATATGTTGTCAGTTGTGTGAGTGAGTGTGGTGAAGGTATTGTTAGCAAGGTTAGAGATTATTGTATACAATATGTTTAAGGATACGCTATATGATTCAGTAGCAATTAGCAGATATTTATAATGACGGTGTAGCGCTATAGTAAATTGTGTGTGTGGTGCACTACTATTGAGCTCCACTCCCAATAAATGTGCTCCGGATGAGACCTATAATCTTAGGGAGTAAGCCCTCGCAACGGTGTGAAGGCAGGGTGTAATGCAACTGTAATTGGATACAGGGTATAATAATTGGGTGCCAGTGGTTCTTATAACTTAACAATGAACATATTTATTGAACATACACAATCCTCAGTGGAGTATACAATAGAGCAGACAGGATTTTGCATCAACATTGGTTAGGCAATACTCACAGCACCATTTGGTCAGTATTAGTCCCCCCATGCAAGAGGATGTGCTCAGCAATAGTAAAGGTACACCCAGCTTTCAGCCTTTTCCCTAAGTGGAACCTGAGGAGAAACTATCTACCCTGTTCCTATACACTTAGTCCCTATTTCTGGGCTATTAGTACCCAGGATCTTAATCCCTCTGACTCTCCTCGTCGGAGCCTTGAGCTGCTCAGCTAAATAACCTGTCTGTCTGTCACTCCTACAGTGACCTCTTAAAGGAAAACTATACCCCCAAAATGAACACTTTAAGCAACAGATAGTTCATATCATATTAAGTGGCACATTAAAGAATCTTACCAAACTGGAATATATATTTAAGTAAATATTTCCCTTTTACATCTCTTGCCTTGAGCCACCATTTCATGATGGTCTGTGTGCTGCCTCAGAGATCACCTGACCAGAAATACTGCAGCTCTAACTGTAACAGGAAGAAGTGTGGAGCAAAAGACACAACTCAGTCTGTTAATTGGCTCATGTGACCTAACGTGTATGGTTTGTTGGTATGTTTGTGAGTACAGTGAATCCTACAATCCCAGCGGGCGGCCCTTATTTTTTAAAATGGCAATTTTCTATTTATGATTACCCAATGGCACATACTACTAGAAAAGTATATCATTATGAAAATGGTTTATTTACATGAAGCAGGGTTTTACATATGAGCTGTTTTATGCAATATCTTTTTATAGAGACCTACATTGTTTGGGGGTTATAGTTTTCCTTTAAGGGTGAGTAGCCTATCCTTACTAGACCTTACCTGTCTAAGTTCCACAGAGCTCTACCTGCCTGTTCAGGTTAGAGCCAGCACAAAATTGACACTGAAAGCATGGCTTCAGAGCCTTTTATATCCTAGCACAATGCCATCTGCTGGTCACTGTGAGAAACAGCAAGGGGCATAGCTTAGAGCAGGAGAAGGAAACAGTTACCCCTAACAACTGTATTTTAGGACCCAGTTAGGTGTCTATAACACTGAAGGGCTGACTGCTAAATAATACTGGGGATGGCTATTTTACACATCCCTACAACGGTACTTCTTTTTTGTATGTACTGTACTTATTTGTGGAAAAATAAAGTACCTTAGAATGTTAATTATTATTGTGATTATGTTAAAGGTACAGTAAAATGAAATGAAAATCACATATCGGGCCAGATTCAATGAGAAAAAGGTTTATCACATGAAAAGTCATGGACGAGATTCAATTTGAGATGCAATTCAATTAAAAAAAAACATCTCACAGTTTATCATTTGAAAATTATATTGAAGTCACCAAATTGTATCTCGTCCATGACTTTTCACGTGATAAACCATGAGATAATGTTTTCTCACTGAATTGAATCTGGCCCAATGTTGCTCCGCAGAATGCATCGGCTATCTGCTAGGTTACCTGTGATTTGAATGGCTGCTCCCATGGCTCTTTGCTTTTATAAACTATAATTGTGTTTCTGAAGCAAACACACACCAGTGCATGGCAACACTATATTATATTTCAATTACAATTAAAACACTTTCATTCAATGGTGTAACTTTTGCTTTTAGGAAGGAAGGACCATTTCCTTTTTAGGTGCTTAATATAGATATAGGGACATGAATAGTTGTCCAAAGATGGACCAAGGGCCAAACAATTGTGGCAACTGCTGATTCTCTGCCTCCCTCCCTAGTTGCAGGTCTCTCTAATAGGCAACAACAGCCTGATGCTTGTTATTTTGTGTGTTTTCATCCAGAGACACCTGAGCCACAGTCTGGTCACATGGTACCATGTGAGAGATGGAGAGTGTGTTTATATCTCAGTGTAGATGAGGACAGGGTTGAACTAGCCTCCCAGTTGGCCAAAACCTCAGTTGGCCTCAGTCTAGGACAGTTCCCAGCAACCCTTTTTAATTAATAACTTTCAACCAATATTTAAACCGGTAACATTGATATCTAACTATTACGAGAGTCCTAGATGTCAGGTTCTGTGATGGCATTTATTTTTTCTAATATAGCGCTTCTGGACTATGCAGTTCAGTTATAAAACGTTGTATCCAGAATACTCAGAAAAGGGGTCTTTTTTTCATTCAGATTGCATACCTTAGGTACTGTATGCTTAAAAAAAACTTTTAAACGTTAATTAAACCCAGTAGGGTGATGCTGCCTCCAATGAGAACTAATTATATCTTAATTGGGATCAAGTACAAGCTACAAGCTATCGTTTTATTATTACAAAGAAAAATGTAATCATTTGATTACAATGGAGTTTATGAGAAACAGCCTTTCCTTTAATTTGGATTTGTCTGGACAACCGGCTTCCCAATAACAGATCCCATATCTGTACTGTACAATTCTATAATTATTCTATATTTTGTATATGATATAATTATAAAATATACAATATAAAAAAGAATATTTTGGGACTTCTAACAATTTGCACACAAGTTTCAAATTTTGAAGGGTGCTAGTATTTATTGTGTTAAAATAAATAAATATTTTTATATGTATAGAATGTATAGAAAAAATACAGAATCTTTTCTACTGGCAAATCCTAATGTGTTCACCAATTATATACAGTATAAACTAAGCTATTCTCACAGAAGGGAAATTCTACTCGAATATTTAATACAAGGCATCTGTTAGAACTGAGACAACCTTAACACCTATGGGCATATTTTTTTAAAAAAATGCAATTTAAGGGGCAAATTCACTTACCTCGGAAGTTGCGCCAGCATTGACTTCGCCATGGTGCCGCTAATTCCCTAAAATTAGAAGTTGCGACTTCTATATATATTTTTACTTGCCAAAGTTTTGTATTAGAGATTTTCAAGGTTTTTCCACTTTATAAATCTCAAATTTTTGTGATTTAGAGAAACATTAAAAAAAACACACATTTTTAGAGAAAAAATACAATTTGTGAAAAACAGAAATTTGAATGTTGGTAAATAGGCCCCTAAGTTCTTTCCCTATAATTTGGGTCATATTTATAAATAATCACAAATTGGTTCATCACAATAGCTGAGTGGGGTATTTATCAAGGGTCGAATTTCAAGGGGTTAAAACCCTCGAAATTCGACCATCGAATTGAAATCCCTCGACTTCTATATTCGAAGTCGAGGGATTTCAATTCGATGGTCGAATTTTTAGCGTATTCGTATTCGATCGGATAGAAAATGTTCGAGCGAACGATGAAATCGTTCGAACCGAATGATTCGAGCGATTTTTAGCGATCGATCGAAGGATTTCTATTCGACCAAAAAAAACTTAGAAAAGTACTCTGGAAGGTCCCCATAGGCTAACATTGCACTTCGGTAGCTTTAATTTGGCGAGGTATGAAGTCGAAGTTTTATTTTTAAAGAGACAGTACTTCGATTATCGAATAGTCGAACGATTTTTACTTTGAATCGTTCAAATTGAAGTCAAATGGTTGAATATAGCCTATTCAATGGTCGAAGAACCCAAAAATTTACTTCGAAATTCAAACTTTTTGAAATTTGAACCATTCACTCGAGCTTAGTAAATCTGCCCCATAAAGTGGAGCAAAAAAAAAAAAAAAATATATATATATATATATCTATATATAGATATATATATATAGATATATATATATATAATGTCGAGAAATGCTTTTTTTGCATATATTTCGAAGATGAAATAATAGGGAAATAAAAGCAATTTCTAACTTCTTGAATGCAGAAAATACACTTCCAGTTGGCTTCTATGGTATTTTAATTGTGAGTTTTATGTGGTGTAATTTACTTTTTTTTATTTTATCCTTGTTACAAAGCTTTGGTAAATTGCACAACATTTTGAAAAAATGTCCTCTAGTTACCACATACAATTATACATCTATAAGGTGTCGTTCTGTGTAATTATTTTTGTTATTGTCTAGGGTTGGTACCTAATGTTGGTGCCTAATATCAGTAATATCATTGACTAAAACAAGGCAAAATATTAAGAGTTTCTGAAGTTTCTGTTGTCACTTCCTTTACAGAAAGTGACTGGTACCACTAGAATAATGCCCAATATCTATGGAGAGAGAGAAGGGAAAAAGGTTTGAAGCTTACTATCTGCTAGGTTTTTTTTTACCCTACAAAATAAAGATTGATAACACTACCCAGGTGCCTTATATACCAGGGCATAGAAAAATCTGTGGCTGTCTATTAGTTTCCTTAGAAGGGTCAAAAAGTTTAAACTGCTAAAATATGCTAAAGAAGATGTGTAGTACATTACATTTAAGACCCTTCTTCATTGGTTAAGGAAGGGTTTGATAATCATGGAAATTAGTTTAAAGCTATGACTTTCTCAAAGTATATTTTGTAGTATCAGAGAAAGCTTTTTTGACATTAAATAGACATTACCCATCCGCCATCTCAAAATATAGTTGAGCAACTGATGAAGGTAATAATATAAAGTTGAAATTTTAAACATTTTTTGAAAGAACTGCTACATAAACACAGACTTGAAACAAATAGTGAATGTCACCAATCTCTTTTACCAGCAACGTTTGTGCCATAACTATAAAATGTTGACATTTTTCCATGTTTTTTTTTTTCTTTTCAGCTGTGTTGTGTTATGTGATATGGAGGACTCAAATCAAACCTCATCAAACAGATTCATCCTTCTTGGCCTCACTAATATCCCATACCTACAGGCAATATGTATGTTATTATTCTTTATAATCTATATAACCACACTGTCAGGAAACTCTCTGCTTATCATCGTAGTGAGGATCAATGAGCAGCTGCAGACACCCATGTACCTTTTACTGAGCAATCTCTCCATCTTAGACATTTGTTTATCTTCCACCATAGTACCCAGAATAATAATAAACACCTTATCACAGGATAGAAGTGTCTCAGTCTTAGATTGTGCATTGCAGATGTTCTTCCATTTAGCTGTAGGAGGGACAGAGTGTTTGATTCTGGCTGTTATGGCCTATGACAGGTATGCAGCCATATGTCAACCATTACACTACAATACAGTTATGAACAAGACTTTCTGTATATCTATGGCTACTGGTTCATGGACTCTTTCCTTTATGGGTGCTTTTCTCCATGTTTTTTTTACCTTCCAACTGCCTTATTGTCGTTCTCACAATGTTAACCATTTTTTCTGTGAGATCCCTTCTTTCTTTCGTCTCTCTTGTCGAGATACAGGTCCCAATGAGTTAGCCGTGTACATCACAGCCACTATAATTGGCATGTGTTCATTCCTTTTCATTCTTATTTCATATATTCACATAATCTCCAATATTCTGAAGATCCGTTCCAGTGAAGGAAGAACAAAATCTTTCTCCACTTGCACATCCCACTTCACTGTGGTCTCTCTGTTCTATGGCACCATCTTGTTTATATATATGATCCCTCACTCTGAAACTTCAGTTATAGGCAAAACAGTGTCCATTATTAATCCGACTGTCATCACAATGCTGAACCCTATCATATACAGCATGAGAAATAAAGATGTCAAAGGCACCATAAGAAAACAAATGGGAATAAAAGAAATTTTTTGAAAAGTCCCAAAGAACTATCATGTATTGGACTAGATTGTAAATCACAAATCACTACAAAAAGGGATAAAAATATAGGAGACCCAGGTGCTGCGAAGGGTGGAGATGGTGGTGTGGTCTCCAGCTTTTGCACAATTACAGTATATGGGACATATTATTTACAGTATCTGATCACAATACCTTCTAGAAGCAGAGATAAATGAGATTCTGTTTGATTCTGGTTGATGCTTGAGCCATGGGGCACATCTATTAATTCTCCATTTGCACTAAATTGCTATATGGTAAAGTTGCTTAAAATTAAGCACTATTTTAGTTTTGGGTTACATCCCTTTTAAAACGGGTGTGCCACAGGCCATTTGCTTCTAATAACTTTACACTCAGTTACATAGTTGTATAAACCATTAGATAATATACAGTATACGATTTTGCAAAGCCTACAATAGTTTTAAGGGGTTTTTTTTTGATAACATGAAAAAGTTATTTTAATATTCAGATTCTGAAGTGAAGTTATTTTCAGATGAGGTTTGGCTAAAGGAATCCACATCTGGGACCGCCCCAGGCAATTAATAAATGCTATTTAAGTGCAGAACAAAGGTAAATAAAAGATAAAAATAGGCCAGAGAGTACAGGTATAGGACCTGTCATCCAGAATGCTCAGGCCTCTGAGTTTTCCAAATAATAGATCTTCTGTAATTTGGATCTTCATACCATAAATTGACTCAAATAAGATTTAAATTTGACTTAAACACAATGGGCATGCTTTGCCTCCAATAAGGATTAATTATATCTTAGTTGGGATGAAGTACAAGGTACTGTTTTATTATTACAGAAAAAAATGGAAATAATTAAAAGAAAATTGTATTATTCGGATAAAATGGAGTCTATGGGATACTGCCTTTCTGTAATTCAAAGCTTTGTATATAATGGATTTCCAGATAATGGATCTCATACCTGTGTACCATGGTTCTGTGTTAACAGTGTCTAACAATGAGCACTTGTTTGTGCAGGTACAGTAATGAGATTTTTCTTATTCCTCATGTAACGTGCTCATTATCTTTTACTCTTAGGGGCTGATTCACTAAGGTTCGAATATCGAGGGTTAATTAACCCTCGATATTCGATTAGGAATTGAAATCCTTTGACTTCGAATATCGAAGTCGAAGGATTTAGCGCAAATACTATGATCGTACGATCGAAGGATTCGAACGATTCAAAGGATTTAAATCCAACGATCGAAGGAATATCCTTCCCCATAGGCTAACATTGACTTCAGTAGCTTTTAGATGGTGAACTAGGGGGTCGAAGTTTTTTTTAAAGAGACAGTACTTCGCTTATCGAATGGTCGAATGGTCGAACAGTCGAACGATTTTTAGTTCGAATCCTTCAATTCGAAGTCGTAGTCGTAGTCGAAGGTCGAAGTAGCCCAAAAAATACTTCGAAATTCGAAGTTTTTTTACTTCGAATCCTTCACTCGAATTAAGTGAATCGGCCCCTTAATGTATGAGAGTAATGTTTGCCATTTAAGAAACATAACCTCTCTGTGGATTTGTGTTATTTAGAATTCATTCTGTGAGACAGATGTATAACTGTACAGAGCAATGTAACACCCCTTGTGATCAGAACTGCCTTTTCTTCCCTTTGAGACAACATGCTTGAACTGTTAGACACATAACATATAATACGTATAGGGATAATTAAAAAGATAATACAGGTATGAGACCTGTTATGCAGAATGCTCAGGACCTGGTGTTTTCCGGATAATTGATCATTCCTTAATTTGGATCTTTCTGTAATATGGATCTTCAAACCTGAAGGGGCAGATTTATCAAGGGTCGAATTTCGAAGTACAAAAAACTTCGAAATTCGGCCATCGAATTGAAAAACTTGAAAAGTTTTTTAACCCAATTTGGCAATCCTACGATTGAACAAAAATCGTTCGAATTGAACGATTCCAACGATTTTAGGATTTTTATTCGATGTATAAAGACTTGTAGTCTTTACACACCTTCTAAAGTTTGTAGAAGGTCCCCAGAGGCTAACATGGCAATTCGGCAGGTTTAATTTGGCAAAGTATTGAAGTCGACGTTTTTTTAAAGAGACAGTACTTCGGTTATCGAATGGTCGAATATTCGAACGATTTTTACTTCGTATCGAAGTCGGAGTAAATTCCCAATGAAGTCTATGGGAAAAAACTGCAACTCAATTCAGAGAAAAGTTTTTTCTCCTCCAATGGAATCCCGTCCAATTGAATTTCCACCAGCGAACCATCTGCCACACTTCGCTCTACTTTGTCAGGCGCAAATTTGTTAACACTGCGCTAATTCACTAAAATGCGAAGTTGCATCTCAGCAGCCGAATGCTGGCGAAGTTTCAGTAGCGTTTATTCGTCAGCGTGAGCATTTTATAGCGTTATTTCTCTTATACTTAGGTAAATTTGAATAGGGCAGGTACATACAGGTCATATATACGTCTTTATTAGAGATTTTGGTACAAATACTTGGAGTGGCCACTTATTATTAGTGATGGGCGAATTTGCGCCGTTTCGCTTCGCCGAAAAATTCGCGAATTTCGCGAAACGGCGAAAAATTCGCGAAACGGTGTCCGTTCTTCGAAAAAAAAATTTTGACGCCGGCGAATTTTTTCGGCGAATTTTCGCGGGCGTTTCGCGAATTTATTCGCCTGCCGCGAATTCGCGCCTGGCGAATAAATTCGCCCATCACTACTTATTATTACACATTTCCAAGGAAGCAAAATAAAGACAAAAGAGATCCTCTAATGTCCTAGACCTGAGCCCACCCTAAAACAAACGTGGCATGCCCCTCAGATTGGTAAACAAAAGTTAACACAAACATTTCTTATAGTTAGAACTTTTAAAGGCAATCTAACTTTAAAATATGAAAAAATACTAGTGTTTTTTAGAATTGTTGTGACTTTTCGGCTTAAAGCATATGATGTTACTGACATAAGATTGAGGAGGATGAAGCTTCATCTTATTAGTTCACCTGGTCTAAGGGGGCGAAGGAAACTCTGGCGAAAGAGGTAACATTCTGTAAAATTCACACTTTAATGAATATGGGAGTAACGATCATTCACCTGAGCGAAAATTCCCCTGGTGATTGGGTACGAAACTACGCTAGCGACGGTCTCTTTCACTACCGAATTGTTCTCTAGGCCTGTTAGTAGATTGGTGATGTGCCTGTGGATGGGATTTCTGGTGAATTTTCACTAGCGATGGCCACTTCGTCCTATAGTAATTCTTCCTCCATGAGTTTTCCCTTATAAAACAGGCGATAACCTTATGTAAATGAATTGAATTTGGCCCATAATATACTGTTGCCCTGCACTGGTAAAAGTTATGTGTTTGCTTGGGAAAGACTAATGTAATATATATAAGTATATATAGAATAACTGCTGTGTAGCCATGGGAGCAGTCATCTAAGAGAAAAGGCACAGGTTACTCAGCAGTAGTGAAGGGAGATTCTGACCCATTTCGATCCACCCAAAATTTGCGAAACAACAAAAAAAATTTGCCGAACTGCATTGAACTCTATGGGTGACAAATTATTCGTGACACCCGAGGCAGCACAACAAAGTTTTTTTGGCTGCACAACAAATATTTTCACCCATTTTTGCAGAGAAAAATTTTGCTCATCACTACTCAGCAGATAACATATAAGCTCTGTAATAGAATACAGTGTTATTCTGCAGACTGCATCTGTTATTTGCTATGTAACGTGTGACTTGAATGGCTGCCCCCATGGCTACATAACTCCTTGCTTATATAATCTATAATTGGGTTTCTGAAGCAAACACAAACCAGTTTTACTAAGGCATGGCAACACTATAAGGCCCGTTTATCAAAGTCCAAATTTATCTCAATATTTTCTGAAAACTACTCCGACCAAATCCGCACAGGTTTTTTCACCTTTACGTCTTTTCTACACTACACTTTTCTTTTTTTTTTAACACAAATGCTTTATTGTCACATCCACAAAAGCGTCACATACAGCATATTCAAGATAACTGCGGAATGGCACATACAATGACCTGCACTGTAATATTGCTACGCATTGTGAACAATAAACAGAAATCAGTAAATCTCTCATAACAGTGTCTCCTCGATATGAATGTCGTCTCCATAGGTTGTCTAAAATGAACTGGGTAGCCGCATTAAAAGAAAAAGAAAAAACAAAACATAAGGGGGGGGGTAGAAAAGGAAAAGGGAGGAGCAATAGAAGCAGGGAGGACCTAGGATGCATCTGCCTGACTGGATTTAGCAATATATTGCTGCCACGGAAGCCAAATTTTGTCATGCAGTTCCCGTTTATCCTCCAGAGTAGCTGCCATCTCTTCCATTTGTTCACTGGAAGAAAGCAGGGTGATGAAGTCCATATGAGCATAATCAGTATTAAGTTTCCATTTTCTAGCAATGATCATAGCTGTCGCCGTAAAGATGTACAACAACAGCTTCCTCATAGTGGGAGTAGAATCCGGTGGGGCTGCATTAAGGAGTGCTAGCTCTGGTTTCCTAGTGAGTTTTAATCCATTCAAAAGTCGAGGTCCAAAGCTTTTTCACTTGCGGGCACTCCCACCACATATGTAACAGGGTACCCACGGTATCACAACCTCTCCAGCATTTTGGGTTATAGGTAGGGTTGATACAATGAATTCTAGCAGGTGTCAAGTGCCATCTGAAAAGAATTTTCTTGCTGAGTTCAATGTGGTTAGTGCATCGAGTTGCGCCCTTAGAAGCTGAAAAGATCAAGTCCCAATCTTTTGGTGCAAGACTTATATTGAGATCCTGTTCCCATCGTAGCTGGTACAATAATTTCCGATCTGGGTCTTTCTGTATAAGCATTTTGTAACAGTCTGATAGCACTCCTTTGCCATACCTGCTCGACCTGCATAAGTGTTCCATTAGTGTGGAAGGTCTGATGGTTCTGTAACTTGGTAAATGTGTCTGCATCAAGTGACATATTTGTAGCCATGGGTATCTAGACTGCTCCAGCAATACACTGCACTTTTCTTTGAGAGAAAAAACCCCGAAAAAATGCAAAATAAACACATTTTTCTGATTTTTCACCAGAATATTCATATTTTTTCTGATTTTTGCCCAAAAAAACATGAAATCTTTGGATTATTGCAAGAAACCCAACACGGATCAATATATCTTTGGAACTTCTCCCTTTGACTTAAATGCAACCTCGGCAGGTCTGAGATGCTGTATTTTTGGATTTGGGTATAACAAATTATGAAAAATTTGTGGGGTTTTTTTCACAAAATATTCGGATTTCATACTAAAAATGTAATGAAAGCTATAGTAAATAACACCTACATTATATTTTAATAACTTTAAAACACTTTCATTCAATGGTGTTACTATTCCTTTGAGGAAGGAGGGAAAAGTTTGGCTTTCAGGTGCTAACTATAGACATAGAGACATGCATAGTTGTCCAAAGATGGCCAAGGGCCAGAATTTTAATTAAAAATTTAAAAAATTGAAATTTGATTACAATGGAGTCTATGGGAAACAGCCTTGCCATATTGGTGGTGTTACAGTAAACAAACATGTTTGAATGCATACGTAGAAAAAATGTGAATCCCAATCTGTTCACAAATTATACAGTATATAAAATAAGTTATTCTCACAGAAGGAAATGTTTCTCTACTACTTAAAGGGATCCTGTCATCGGAAAACATGTTTTTTTCAAAACGCATCAGTTAATAGTGCTGCTCCAGCAGAATTCTGCACTGAAATCCATTTCTCAAAAGAGCAAACAGATTTTTTTATATTCAATTTTGAAATCTGACATGGGGCTAGACATTTTGTCAGTTTCCCAGCTGCCCCTGGTCATGTGACTTGTGCCTGCACTTTAGGAGAGAAATGCTTTCTGGCAGGCTGCTGTTTTTCCTTCTCAATTTAACTGAATGTGTCTCAGTGGGACATGGGTTTTTACTATTGAGTGTTGTAGATCTACCAGGCAGCTGTTATCTTGTGTTAGGGAGCTGCTATCTGGTTACCTTCCCATTGTTCTTTTGTTTGGATGCTGGGTTGGAAACAGGAGGTGGGTGATATCACTCCAACTTGCAGTACAGCAGTAAAGAGTGATTGAAGTTTATCAGAGCACAAGTCACATGACTTGGGGCAGCTGAGAAATTGACAATATGTCTAGCCCCATGTCAGATTTCAAAATTGAATATAAAAAAATGTTTGCTCTTTTGAGAAATGGATTTCAGTGCAGAATTCTGCTGGAGCAGCACTATTAACTGATTCATTTTGAAAAAAAATTTTTTCTCATGACAGTATCCCTTTAATACATACCTTAGTAATTTTCCTGCAAGACCCCTGGTAGAACTGAGACAACTTGTCTTGACAAATGGGATAACCATTTATCAACATTATTATTTTAGTGGTTTCAGAGATTTTCGAAACCATTAATAAATTAATTTTCTATAAGACATTTAATTTATTAAAAAGTATGAAAAAAAATGCTGAACATTGCACAAAAAAATACAAAAACCTCCAAAAATTCAAATTGCAAGGTCCAATGAACTCAGCTCCCATTGAATTCTATGTGACACAAATATTTTTACTTGCCAAAACTTTTTATTAGGGGTTTTCAAGGATTTTACACTTCATAAATCTCAAATTTTTAAAGCTTTAGAGAAATTTAAAAAACACAAATGTTAATAGAAAAAAATTTAATTTGTGAAAAAAATAGAAATGTGAATGTTAGTTCTTTCGCCATAATTTTGGGCCTATTTATAAAAAAAAATCACAAATGGGTTCATCTCAATAGCTTAAAGTGTTGCAAAAAATATATATTTGAAAGTTGAGATATGCTTTTGAATTCATATATTTCAAGGTAGTTTTCAATTAGTTTGAATCAGCTGTGATATTGTATATGATATGGAGAATTCAAATCAAACCTCATCAAACAGATTCATACGCAATATGTTGGCGCTATTTAAATACATGTTAATAATAAAATAATAATCCTTCTTGGCCTCACCAATATCCCATACCTACAGGCAATATATGTTTCAGTATTCTTTGTAATCTATATAACCACACTGTCAGCAAACTCTCTGTTTATCATCGTAGTGAGGATCAATGAGCGGCTGCAGACACCCATGTACCTTCTACTGAGCAACCTCTCCATTTTAGACATTTGTTTATCTTCCACCATATCACCCAGAATAATGATAAACACCTTATCACAGGATAGAAGTGTCTCAGTCTTAGATTGTGCTTTGCAGATGTTCTTCAATTTAGCTGTAGGAGGGACGGAGTGTTTGATTCTGGCTGTTATGGCCTATGACAGGTATGCAGCCATATGTCAACCATTACACTACAATACAGTTATGAACAAGACTTTCTGTATCTGTGTAGCTACTGGATCATGGACTCTTTCCTTTATCAGTGCTTTTCTCCATGTTTTTTTTACCTTCCAACTGCCTTATTGTCGTTCTCACACCGTTAACCATTTTTTCTGTGAGATGCCTCCTTTCTTTCGTCTCTCTTGCCGAGATACTTGGCCCAATGAGTTAGCCGTGTACATCACAGCCACTATAATTGCCATGTGTTCATTCTGTTTGACTCTCATTTCATATATTCACATAATCTCCACTATTCTGAATTTCCGTTCCAGTGAAGGAAGAAAAAAATCTTTCTCCACATGCACATCCCACCTCACAGTCGTCTCTTTGTTCTATGGCACCATCTTGTTATATATGATCCCTCACTCGGAAACTTCAAAACAGTTACAATTATTTATTCGATTGTGATCCCAATGCTGAACCCTCTCATATACAGCATGAGAAATAAAGATGTAAAAGGCACCATCAGAAAACAAATTAAAAAAAAGAAATTTTCTGAAAATTCCCAAAGAACTATTATGTATTGGACTCATCCCTTGATTGTAAATCACAGATCACTACAGTAAGGAAAAAAATATAGAGACCAAGGAGCTGGGTAGAGATGGTGGTGTGGTCTCCAGCTTCTGCACAATTACAGTGTATGTGACATATTTATCTGATCATAATACCTTCTAAAATCTGAGATTGATAAAAGTACCATTATAAAAGGATTCTGGTTAAGGCTTGAGCCAAAGTGGCCACATCTATTCAATCTCTGATCTAGACTAGTTAAGTCAAGGTCAAAATCCTTAAAGGGTGCATAATTGATGGTACATCAAGAAATGTTACAATGCAATAGATTTTTATACATCTTGTTCAGTTATTTTTAAGGTGCACAAAAGAAATGTCATATACTACACATGGGCATCCGCAGAACAAAACATATTGGAAAAAATATTACACAAATTACTTGTATCCAAATTTTGGTTTCCTTACAAACCTTACAGCAGGTTTTCTATAAAAATATAAAGTAGTAAGTGTTGCACATGTATAACTTTGCCATTCTATTAGTGACACAAACTCCTTGTTTGCCAGGACAACACTTGGTCTTTTCTACTTTCTTAGCACAATTATTAGCCAGTGGTTTGTACAATGTTATTCCCTCTAGAGTTCTAGTTTCAGCTGGATACATACAGTGGGGGTATGTGCAAGAACTCTCTGTCAGTTACATGCACAGCTTAAAGGAGAACCAAACTCTTTATATTAAAATCCCTTACCTTCCTAACCTACATAGGCCCCCTCCCTGCTATCCCCCAGCCTAGGTGTTACCCCTGGTAAATGCCCCTATTTTTTTACTTACCTCTCATTGCAGATGCAGGGCATCGGAGTTCATGGGCGCCTTCTTCTCTTCTGTAATCTTCAGGTCTTCTTGTGGCACTTCTGCAATTTCCGCCACTTTTGGCGCTTGCGCAGTTGTCAAAGGTTTAAGTTCCCCTTTTCATTCGGAGCCTCATGGTGGATACACGGTCTCCTACAGTTTCCAGGGGCAGAGCTCTTGGATTGGTGCAGCATGGCTGATCCCAAAAGCAGCCACAAGGTGTCGCTGTGCCCTATAAAAGGGGATTGCCATGTGTTCGGTCAGCCATTACTGCTGGAGGATTCTGCTGAGTTATACTTCACTAAGGAGTAGTAAGTTCAGCTGCCACTATGTAAAGGCAGGAAGGCCTCGGAGGCTGTAGTGGTGACCCCATGCCTGGTAGCTCGTTCAAGAGGATCGGGAGCTCCGGATTTTCACAACTGAATATGAAATGCTTACGCTATATACAGTGCTGGGAGCTACAGTTCCGCTATGGATTCAGCAACAGTGTGCTATAGACAGTGCTTGGGGCTATGTCTGAAGGATAATACAATGCATCAAAAAGATCAATTGTCACTAAATTGACGCAGCCAGTATAGGAGGAGGTTCAGGTGCACTGCTCTGAACCTTCAGCTAAGGGAGCAGATCCAAATGGTAATGCAATCAGGCAGGCGCTCAAAGCACCAATCCTCCACATATACTTGTAAAACAATTATGTAGTTTATTCGGTGCTTATGGCATAGCCTAATGCATTTCGTATCTCCACAGATACTTAATCGTAGGCCTATGATTAAGTATCTGTGGAGATACGAAATGCGTAAAGCTATGCCATAAGCACCGAATAATCTACATAATTCTTTTATAAGTCTATGTGGAGGATTGGTCCTTTGAGCGCCTGCCTGATTACATTATGTCTGCCTGATACCATCACTTTATTCTCGCATTAATTATTAAAAAGTGGATTATTTCAGAGAGATTTAATTGAGCTGGTACATGGTTTAAATGTTGGGAGGCATTTTCTCCAAATGCATTAAAGTCAATGGGTGTTTATTCTTATGGGCGTTTTTTCTTATGGCAAATTGTCGCTGAAGTTTGGTGAAAATATTTGCACATGTGAAATTCGGAAACTTTGCCTCAAATCCATGGCTGGCGAATAAATTCGCTTATCACTAATGGTCACAGAACCCTGTAGTAAACACAGGTAAGACAAGCTCATTACCACTTGCTCACACACTTGCCTGTATTTGTTTTGGAGACCAAAATGAAACCCAAACAGAAACAAGAATGTTCAAACTCTGTGCCAATGGTCACTGTTCGAAATCACTGTGCAATGAGTAGTGTTGCAATATATAGGTTTTGTAAAAATAAAATAAAGATTGCCAATTTGAAAACACATCCCAACTGACTAAACTGCATCAGACACAGGTAACTGAAAGGAGCCCAGGCTTGTCTTTAGTACTGGATTGCAGAAGCAGACATCCTTGTTTATATCAAACACAGTTTCAAGTATGCTAGTATCTGACTCTTACTCTCTTATTAGATCCACAGCTGTTGATTTTATCTTACTCTCTAGATTTCACCACTAATACTCCAAATACAACTTTGTACTCATAGATATAATAAATAAATCTGCATGCCAAATGATGTTATAATAAGTGTTACAAGGGGCTCAAATTTGAAAAGGTCCAAAAGAGTTACTCCTAGGAGGTTCTTGAACGGCTGGAATAAAGAGTTGTCATTCAGCATACTTTATTTACAAACCTACTAGTTTTTCTGTCTTGGCAACCCCATTACCCCAGTAAATGTCTGGATAATTGAAGTCACCCATAGTAATAACTTGACCTAGTTGTGAAGCTGTTTCTATTTGTAAGAGTAGCTGGGCTTCATACTCGTCACTTATACAACTTTTTGCCCAGTCAAAATCTCTACCCAGAGGCATTCCACTCCCTCACCAGTGCCAGCTATGGTTATTTATTTAGTGCATGGCTTTAATTCAGGCTTTAAAAACACACTCCTCCACCCTTTTTAATCCCTCTGTCCCTTCTTAAAAGGGTGTAACCATTTACAGTCACAGTCCAGTCACAAGTTTCATCCCACCAGGTCTCAGTGATACCAATTATATCATCATTTTTAGAGCATGCAATTAATTCTAGGTCTCCCATTTTACCTGACAAACTTTGTGCATTAGCCAGCATACAACGGAGGTTACGACTTTTACTTTTGAATACACATCTACAGACACTCATATATTTTCTTCATAAGAAATCTTTCTATAGTAGACATTGGTTTTTCTTCCACTATTGTCCCTAGACTCCTTACAGTTACAGTATGTGTCACTGGATAGAAGTGTTTCTCGATTGGAATGTGCATTACAGACGGACTTACTTTTAACCCTAGGAGGTACTGACAACATGCTTCTAGGAGTTTTGGAATGCTTCTGGGAGGTTTGCAGCCATCTGTAGGCCATTGCAATATAATACAGTCATAAATACGAGGTTTTGCATTTGTATGGCAGCTGATTGCTAGACTGTGGGTTTTACTAATTCTATTATCCATGTTGCTTTTACATTTTTGCCTACCATCTTGACCAGTATTTCTGTGAAGAGCCTCCTTTCTTCAGACCCATACTAATACATTGTACTGTATTGTACTCTTAAAATTAAGGTCTCTTTCATTCGGCATTATTTTAGTTTTTGGGTTACCGTATATACTCGAGTATAAGCCAACCCGAGTATAAGCTGAGGTACCTAATTTTACCTACGAAAACTGGGAAAACGTATTGACTCGAGTATAAGCCTAGTCACAACTACAGCCCTGTCTCCCAGCAGCGCACATTCCGCCTAAGCGCCCCCCCCCCCCCCCCGCGATCAACCGGACTTCTTTGCAAAGATGATGGTGACAGAGAATTGCCAAACAGATTACTGTGTGCATTGTCCCACTGTCCCACTACCATGTGCAGAGGGTGCTGTGTGATATTGCCATCACTGTTATTCTTTCATATAACCAACAGAGGGCGCTGTGTGATATTGCCATCACTGTTAATCCTTCATATAACCAACAGAGGGCACTGTGTGATATTGCCATCACTGTTAATCCTTCATATAACCAACAGAGGGTGCTGTGTGATATTGCAGTCACTGTTATTCTTTCATATAACCAACAGAGGGTGCTGTGTGATATTGCCATCACTGTTATTCTTTCATATAACCAACAGAGGGCGCTGTGTGATATTGCCATCACTGTTAATCCTTCATATAACCAACAGAGGGTGCTGTGTGATATTGCCATCACTGTTAATCCTTCATATAACCAACAGAGGGCCCTGTGTGATATTGCAGTCACTGTTATTCTTTTGTATAACCAACAGAGGGCGCTGTGTGATATTGCAGTCACTGTTATTCTTTCATATAACCAACAGAGGGTGCTGTGTGATATTGCAGTCACTGTTATTCTTTCATATAACCAACAGAGGGTGCTGTGTGATATTGCCATCACTGTTAATCCTTCATATAACCAACAGAGGGTGCTGTGTGATATTGCCATCACTGTTAATCCTTCATATAACCAACAGAGGGCCCTGTGTGATATTGCAGTCACTGTTATTCTTTTGTATAACCAACAGAGGGCACTGTGTTATATTGCCATCGCTGTTAATCCTTCATATTACCAACAGAGGGCGCTGTGTGATATTGCAGTCACTGTTATTCTTTCTTATAACCAACAGAAGGAGCTGTGTGATATTGCAGTCACTGTTATTCTTTCATATAACCAACAGAAGGCGCACTGTTATTCTTTTATATAACCAACAGAGGGTGCTGTGTGATTTTGCAGGCGCTGTTATTCTTTCATATAACCAACAGATGGCACTGTGTGATATTGCCATCACTGTTATTCTTTCAAATAACCAACAGAGGGCGCACTGTTAATTTTTTCATATAACCAACAGAGGGCGCTGTGTGATATTGCAGTCTCTCCCCAAGCGAACTGTTGGTATAGGAATGATTAAAAGTGACTGCAATCTCAGCTACTGCCCAATGACCCGAGTATAAGCTGAGGTAGACTTTTTTAGCAAATTTTGGATGCTGAAAAACTCGGCTTATACTCGAGTATATACGGTACATCTCCTTTAAGACTGATGTACCACAGGCCATTTGCTTTTAGTAATTTTATACTCAGCTACACAACTGTATAAATCATTACACAACTCTACATATACTCATGATTTTACACAGACCCTTAGGAGCAGATTTATTAAGGGTCAAATAGTAAATTTGAATTCGAATTTTCAAATTCAGGTTGTTCCTCTCATGCCTTTCCTGGGGAACATTGTGGAGTACCAGGAAAAAGGATGCCTAAACACTGGGTAACTCAGGGTGTAACCATACACAGCATTAAGGAGGTCAGAATCCATGATAATGTTGAAAGAATACTTAAATAAACTTAGGGAAGTGATTACAAGTAACGGTGCTCCCAATGTATGAACATAGACAAGCAGAGACAAAGTCCAAAATGAGGCAGGCGGCAGACAAACAAAGTCGAGGGACAGGCCAGGAGTGAGAACCAGAGAATCCAAAAGCAGGGCAAGGAGGGACACCAGGGTACAGGAACAAGGCAGAAACTGGAACAGGATTTGGAATCAGGAACAAGGAGCAGAGCGGGTCACGAGACTTGGAACTTGGACAGGATCAGAAAACACAGGAACCTGTGGCAAGTTCACAACAACAGCTTAATGACCAAGTCCTGGGCAGAGGCCAGGGGCAGGCTTAGAAAGGGTCAGGATTAAATAATGAGAAACAGATGGGGATAATGAGATGGGCCGAGAAATGAGTACTTTGTGGAATTGTGAGTTCATTCAAATTTATTAGAGTAAAAAAAAAATTCACATACATTCGAAGTTTGACCTTTTATAAATTTGCCTGTTAGTGTTTTTATAGATGACATGAAAAATTATTGTAATATTTCGATTTTGAGTCTTTTCACTGAGATAACCCTTTAACAAACAGCTGATTTCCTCTGATGCTCCCAAGAATTCTAATTGTGTTGGGAGTCATTAAAACTCACAAGCGATTTTCAGATGAGGTTTGCCTAAAGGAATCTGGGACCTCCCCAGGCAATTAATAAATGCTATTTAAGAGCGTCACCCAGTTCATGCTTGTTCTATCCTTTTCTTCTTTCCAAAGGATATCTGTAACGCATAATGAATATGACAGTTTTGTTGTCTGCTTGGTATAAGATGAAAATGCAAATTAACACTATTGAAAAGAAGAAATAGTGCAGGAACAGGCATATTCTGAAAAAAGTTCACTCACATAAAGTCTTAGACAACTGTATCTTCTTCATAAATTGTAAACAGAGGTAAGAAATTGCATTGCACATTTTTACATTTCCTGAAAATTTTCAAAAATGTCATTCAGATATATGATAATAATGCACTGTGTTCATTCTGTCATTTCTAAAAAAAAATATTATTGAATGATCTTGAACAAGATGAGCGACTTGTTAGAAATTAGATTTTGAATATAAAGTTAAATGTCATTTAATTATTGATTAATTAAAACTCTACAGTCTCTCAATGATATATAATAAAGGGAGGAGCAGATTATGTTTTCTTTTTGTTTGTGCTTTTATGGACCAAGCTTACTCTATTTGATTCAGCAGCAACGTGCACATATTTGTTAAATACTTTTATACTTCTCCTTTGGGAGAACCAAACACTACTTAAATTAAGTACAGTGCCTTAAAAATGTTCATTAATAACAGAATGTGCATTGATATTATGATTAAGTTGATAGCAGTGTAGGTCCAATAGTTGTTTAGGAAGCAGGGAAAATGCTGTTTTTTATGAATATGACTAGTCTTCCAGAACTGGCCATGGGTCAGGTTTTCATAATGGAATTTAAAGATCTAAAAACATTGCAGCAACTGATGATTTTCTGCCTCCCTCCTAATAACACTGCAGATCTTTCTAACAGGTTGATTCTTGTTATTTTGTTTGTTGTCATTTAGAGACACCTGAGCCACAACCTGGTCACGTGGTGCTGTGAGAGAAATGGAGCTCACTTTTGAGTCTGCTTCAGTATGTAAGCCAGTTGCACTCTGTTACCTTCAGACAGAGAATTTGTATTTTCCTCCTTTACTTGCCCTCAACCCAGCTGGGTGAATGGCAACTCCCAGCACACCCAGCTTTCAGCTTTTTCCCTAAATGGAACCTAGGGGAAGCTCTACATCCCTAAATTTATACACTTAGTCCCTATTCTGGAAATCTTAATCCCACTCACACTCCTCGTCAGAGCTGCTCAACTAAATAACCTGTCTATCACTCTTAGAGTGATCTATTAAAGAGTGTAGCTTATTCTTTACTAGGCCTGGCCTTAGGTCCACTCCCCATTCCCTAACTGCTAGAGTAAGGGCTAAAGCAATGGACACTGAGCACATGGCTGCCCAGGCCTATATATTATAGCATAGTGCCATCTTCTGGACACTTGAGAACTACAGGGGGCATGGCTTAAGGCAAGATAAAGAGACAGGTCCTCTGCCTAAATGTATTTTAGGACTCATTTAGGCATCTATAACACTAGAGGATTGCCTGCCTATATTAATAAGGGTAGCTAATTTTCCAGACCTCTACACCAGTACAGTGGCTATTAGTCAGGTTATTATGCTGTGAGTTGCATGATGGTGCCATAATTTTTTTGGTGCACAAACAACTTGGCAAATTGCACTGGGGCACAGTCATGCACATAGGTACAAGGAGTAAAGTGCAATTTTGAGTGCAATCGGTATATTTGTTCTCATAATGTAGCACATGTTCCCCCTAAATTCTAGCACCATCATGGGCACAACAGGTGTCTTCCTAACGTAATTTCTGGTCATTCGCTGTCTAAGTGATAATTCTAGAGCCTATTGATGTAGGGCCCAAAGGAAAACCTGGAGTTCCAGCCTGGTCAGGAGGTGGAGGTAGTGCCAGGGTTCTCCTGCATCAATAGGCACAGCAGCACCCAATTTGAAATGGAAGGCAGGAAGGACTGAAAGGTGCTGAACTATACAGAAGTGAGAGGAGCACATTCTGATATATGAAATGAAATATGATTATATTTGATTTGAAATATGATTAATGAAAATGATTTTAGGCTGCAGGGAAATGTGTAGGTTGTCCACAGCACTTGTGAATCTATATGAGCCCTAATCAGTTTACTAAATTGTTCTCACACAGGGAAAATTCTTAAATTTTTTCCTATTAATACTATTTTTGATGGTGATGAATTTCTTCTTATAATTTTAAGCATATTTATGAAAAATTACAAATGTGTCGATCATAGTTGCTTTAAGTCTTTAGAGAAATATGGGAAAATTAAAGAATTGCTTTTTTTGCCCTATCGCCCGGCGAATTTCCGCTCAGGCGAGCGAACATTACTCCGCAAATTCACTAAAGTACGAATTTTACAGAGCATTACCTCTTTTACCAGAGTTTGCTTCGCCTAGATCTGGTGAACTGATAAGATGCAGCTAAATCCTTCTCAAGTCAGTGACATCATATTCTGTATGCTGGAAAATCATAAAAGTTGTAAAAACACTAGCGTTTTTTCATTTTTTAAAAGCGATTGCTTCCAAAAGTCCTAACTTTTAAAGATTTTTGTATTAACATTTTTTTCCCAACCATTTGAGGGACATGCCACATTTGTTTTAGCTCATGTCTAGGATCTCTTTTGTCTTTTTTTTTTCAAGCATTTGCACCAAAATCTCCAATAAATGTTCATATGACCTATATATACAGTACCTGCCCTATTCAAATTGATCAAAGCGTAAGAGTACTAACGACGTTTCACTAGACAGAAATTAAAAATAGCAAAAGATCTATATGAAATGGTCACAAAATTTCACTAGCATTCTGCTGCCCAGATGCAACTTCACATTTTAGTGAATTAGCAAAGTGGTAGTGAATTTTCTTCTGGCGAAGTGGCGCCAAGGGTGGCAGATTGTTCTCTGCCGAAAATTCACCCTTTAGTGAATTTGCCCCAATAGGACAAGGAATCCATATGTCTTAGCCCTGATGGATGATCGTTTGGCCCTTGGCTTAACAAACCATACATTCTTTACATGTATGGTCAGCTTTAGTATTGCCAAAAAGTCTTAACTGATGAATTATGCTAAAAATGTGTAAGGCACAACACAAAGCAGTACATGACAATTAAAATTCTTCTTCATTGGAAAATCAAATGTTACAATCCATGACTTTTCCAATCACCATTTCTAAAAAATGTATTTTGGAGCACCATCTGGTAAAGCTTTTTATAAAAATCCTACATAGGTATCAACACTTTTATAGATGGGAAAACAGTTGATCAATCCAGGGAAGTAATATAAATTCGAAATAGAAAACATTTTATGAAAGTATGGACTGCATGATAAACATCCATTTTTTGGCAGCATGTTTGTTTCTTTTTAAAAGTTACAGGAACAAGGGAAAATATAATTAATAATAAATTAAAGCAGGCTGATAAGTATACAGAATATATAATAATATTACTAGCAATATTTGTGCCATATCATTTTGCCATTTTGCCATTAACCCATGTCTTTTTTCCCTTTCAGCTCTACCATGTTACGTGATATGGAGAACTCAAATCAAACCTCATCATCAAACAGATTCATCCTTCTTGGCCTCACCAATATCCCATACCTTCAGGCAATATATATGTTATTATTCTTTATAATCTATATAACCACACTGTCAGCAAACTCTCTGCTTATCATTGTAGTGAGGATCAATGAGCAGCTGCAGACACCCATGTACTTTTTCCTGAGCAACCTCTCCATTTTAGACATTTGTTTATCTTCCACCATAGTACCCAGAATAATTATAAATATCCTATCACAGGATCGAAGTGTTTCTCTCTTAGATTGTGCATTGCAGATGTTCTTTCATGGAGCTATAGGAGGGACGGAGTGTTTGATTCTGGCTGTTATGGCCTATGACAGGTATGCAGCCATATGTCAACCATTACACTACAATACAGTTATGAACAAGACATTCTGTATCTGTGTAGCTACTGGATCATGGACTTCTGCTTCTATCAGTGCTTTTATCCATGTTTTTTTTACCTTCCAACTGCCTTATTGTCGTTCTCACAACCTTAACCATTTTTTCTGTGAGATTCCTCCTATCTTACGTCTTTCTTGCAGAGATACTTGGCCCAATGAGTTAGCCATGTATATAACAGCTGGTATTATTGCCATGTGCTCATTCTTTTTTACTCTCATTTCATATATTCATATAATCTCCAATATTCTGAAGATCCATTCCACTGATGGAAGAAAAAAATCTTTCTCCACGTGCACATCCCATCTCACAGTGGTCTCTCTGTTCTATGGCACCATCTTTTCCATCTATATGAGCCCTCCCTCTGCATATTTAAGCGTAGGCAAAACAGTGTCCATTATTTATTCAGCTGTGATCCCAATGCTGAACCCTATCATTTACAGCATTAGAAATAAAGATGTCAAAGGCACCATAAGAAAACACATGAATACGCACATTGCTGAAAAGTCCTAAAGAACTTCTATTTATTGGACTCATCAGCACATTGTACATTGCAGAGCATTACAGTATGAATTAGAGATCCAGTAGTTGATGAAGGGTAAAGATCCATGTGTGGTCTCTTGTTCTTGAACAATTTCAGTGAATGGGGCATATTTATCTGATCATAATACCTTTGCAGCCCTGCTTTTCCCCATCCAGGACTACAGTAGCTTCCATTTAAATTGTGTAGACTTGAGCACCGGGCACATAAGAGCCTCAGTTTCAGCTGGGCCTTCGCATGGAGGAACAGAGAGGTGTTTCAGAACTTTACCTTCAACTCCAGGATTTCCGGACACCAGGAGTCCTTGAACCAATAACAAGTGTTTATTTAGCACTTGTAAAAAAGTATTCATGTAACAGCAAATAACTCTTTGCAATCCAGGGCTTTGAATTTCTCTTTGCAAGAAAGAGCCTCGAAACTGGGATTTACAGTGCAGTGCCCCCTCCTAGTGGGCACTGAGGAGCACATCTCAGGGGGTTTCCAGTAGGAAAATAAACACACAGTTTGTAGTAAAGCAAGGCACTCCCCTGGGTCCTCCTCCTTTCCCAGAGATGCACTGGGGCTCCCAGTCAATCGGATTGCTCTCCCGCTTGTCACCAAACTGGATAATGTCACAGACAGAAAAACAGGGGAAAGACTTGTCTGATCCCCTACGTAGCAATGTCTGAGCTGCTCTAAAGTAGTTGCAGAAATACAATTGCAGAGCATATCACACACTGGTGATTCTTCTTGAGCACTGATTTGGCAAGATCCAATTTTTCATCTTTGTGCCCCTTTAGTGTACCTGGATCACCTCCAGTAGAACCACTAGGGAAATCTCTATCCCTATCCACTTTGATCCCTACACTAACAGGGAATATCACCTGGAAGAGATACTGTATCTCCAATCTACTACTCCTACACTGGAGCATAGAATGGTTCTTTCTAGCTGATGTGCCTATCTTTCTAGGCTGGCCTACCTAGCTGTACTTTGACAGGAGCTCACATATCACTATCTGTATATCTAATTCATGGGGTCACTGTTACCCAACTTCACCTCACTTAGGGCACACTCTTTACTGGGGCCTAATTCCCAGGTTCTGCAGCAGACATCCATCTTTCACAGAAGATGACTTTTCCTTTTAAAGCCTAGTGGAATCCTGACACCTCCTGGCCAAATATAGAACTGCCAGGTGAACGTTTCTACCTGGGATGGGGAAACAACTTCACAAATGTAAATTAGGCCCAACTCTTAGCCGGCCAAAACCTTCCCAGTAACCATGGGCAAAGCCATATGGGAAGTTAACTGTACAGTTCAATAAACCTTCTAATACAAATAATAGTAGAAGAAATGATCCTGGGTACACTTTTAGACAAGGAGACCACATCTATTCAAATTCAGTTTCACTAAATGATTTTTTTAGAAAATTCATAATTTAAGTTATAAAGAAGAAGAAGAAAGGCATGACTGGAAGGCAGGGGGGAGAGGAAGAAGAGGTAGGAAGGGGAAGTGAGATAAGTAGGCAGTCCAGGAAGAGTTTGGGATAAAAGGGAATGAGCGGGAGAAATCACTTCCTTTTCCTACCTCAGAGTACCACACAGGTTAGGAGCAGTCCCACCCTTTTTGCCTTGCAGGTGATAGAAGAGTTAGAGATGGTAAGTGCCTGGGAGCAAGGCGGAGGGGGTAATTTAAAAGGGGTAAGAGGTTAGCATAGGTCAGTATTTGTCACAGCATTGGCGGTGGTCCTGGGAAAGAAGGGACTTAGAAAGGAGGAACTATAAAGGTGTTCCGGAGAGAAGGAGGAACATTATATATAACTAGCCATCTCGGGCATGGGGTCCCATGTGGCATAAAAATTGAGAGTACCATTGAATCGGTGTATTGCGGCTGATGGGTAAACAAAAATTCAGAAAGGGTTCAGCCGTACAGAAGTACAATGCACAGGATGGTAATGCCAGGACCATCTGCCCAAGGCAATCAGAACTGGGCAGAAATAAGTAGGATAACAAACTATGTTATGGAATGTTATGTATAATAACATTTTAATTGTTTGTAAACAGTTATTTTTATTACAGTTTATTGGTAGTTTAAAATGTTTGAGCTTGAAAAGTCAATAAAGAAGCTGCTGCCATCATTATCCAATAAATTGGTGTCATCTGTTTTATTGGGGAGGTTTTGTGAAGGTGAGTGGTCGCATCAAAAGAAAAAAGAATGGATTGGTAAGTATGGTGTTTCTGGTATTCTCTCCACTCCAGGCCTTTCACAGTCATGCATAAATTATTCAGGCAAAATTGTTACAGGTGTGAACAATGCAGGGGGGATTAAAGGTCAACAATGCAGGAGTTTACTGTATTAATTTGAGGTAAAATTTTGGCAGGGGACAGTTAATCACAGTACTGATTCCTTTTATGGTGGTGGCACACGCTCCGATTTGGGGAGATTAGTCGCCCATCAACAAATCTCCTCTTCTTTGGGCGACTACTCGCCCTGATGTGAATCGCCGGCGGGTTGGCACTTGGATTGATTTGTTTTCAGAAAGCCGAAGCGATCCGAGTGCCATCCCGCCAATGATTTACATTCTAGCCAGCGGGAAGGCATTTTCGGGGAGATTAGTCACCCGAAGAAGAGAAGATTTGTCGCTGGCCAACTAATCTCCCAATTGGAGCGTGTGCCACCACCTTTAAAGCTTACATGAGGTAAGCAGACACAGCAGCCAGACTTTCATGTGAGGGGTCACACAAGGAGGGTCACCAGTTGAAAAGAACTTGCAGTGGCGTAACTAGATATCACTGATTCACACATTAAATTATTTTCAGGCCCCCCAAAATGTCTAGAGGTTGACCTGTTTTACCAATTTTATTTAAATTGTATATGAATTAGGGCCACATGGGACCCCTATACCTCCTGCCCCCCCCCCCCTGCAGCTGCAGGGTCTGCTTCCTTTGTAGTTATGCCCTGAGTGCAAGGTATTGTTTTATTATTACAGAGAAAAAGGAAATCATTTAAAAAAAAACGTGGATTATTTGGATAAAATGCCTTTCTGTAATTCAAAGCTTTTTGGATAACGGGTTTGCAGATAACGGATCTCATACCTGTAACAGCAAACTGAATTCAGAGAAAAGTTTTTTCTCCTCCAATTGAATCCTGTCCATGTGGCAAATTCACTAAAGGGTGAATTTTCGCCAGCAAACAATCTGACACACTTTGCACCACTTTGTCAGGCGCAAACTCGGTAACACTACGCTAATTCACTAAAATGTGAAGTGGCATCTCAGCAGATGAATGCTGGTGAAGTTTAGGTAGCGTTACTTTGTCAGCGCGAGCATTTCATAGCAATGTTTTGCTAACATTCGTTTCTGCCTAGTGTAACTTTGTTAGTACTCTTACGTTTAGGTCAATTTTGTGGTTGTAGGGGACTCAATTATTAGGAAAGTGGATAGGGTAATCTGTCATCCAGATCGCTACATCTGTACAGTTTGCTGTCTACCTCGTACCAGGGTTCGGCATGTGGTTGATCGGATAGACAAATTATTGGGTGGGGCTGGGCATGACCCAACTGTCTTAGTGCATATCGGTACTAATGACAAAATGAATGGTAGATGGAAGACCTTAAAGAGTGATTTCAGGGATCTAGGCTCTAAGAACAAGGAAAGGTCTTCCAATGTCATATTTTCTTAAATTTTGCCTGTGCCACGTGCAAGTTTAGGAAAACCACGGGAGCTTAGGGAGCTAAATGCGTGGCTCAAGTCTTGGTGCAGGAAGGAAGGGTTTGGGTTCCTAGAGCACTGGGCTGATTTTTCCTTGGGGTGCAACTTATACAGTTGTGACAGTTTGCACATCAATGGAAGGAGGTCCACAGTGCTAGGGGAAAGAATGGCTAAGAGGTTGGAGGAGTGTTTAGACTAGGCAGGGGGGGGGTGGGTGAGATAAAGAATTATAGGGAACCTAGGGTAGACGGGGCAGTGGGATAAGTAAGTTGTCATGGGGGAGGAGTGAGGGGGGCATATAGTTTACCAGCTAAGGAGGTCCCTCTGTTACAAGGAAAACAGAATAATACTAACTTAACACATAATTCTCCACTAAGTAATGCAAATTTCAAAAGTAAAAGTAGTAAACTACGCAGTATGCTGGCAAATGCACGGAGTTTGTCAGGTAAAATGGGAGACCTGGAATTAATTGCATGCTCTAAAAATGATGGTATAATTGGTATCACTGAGACCTGGTGGAATTAAACATGTGACTGGATTGTGAATTTAAATGGTTACACCCTTTTTAGGAGGGACAGAGGTATTAAAAAGGGTGGAGGAGTGTGTTTGTATGTAAAGCCTGAATTAAAGCCATGCGCTAAAGAAATAAAAATAGCTAGCACTGGTGAGGGTGTAGAATCCCTCTGGGTAGAGATTTTGACTGGGCAAAAGGTAACAAAAAGAATTATCATTGGTGTACGCTATAAACCACCTCGTATAAGTGTCGAGTATGAAGCCCAGCTACTCTTGCAGATACAAGCGGCTTCACAGCTGGGTCAATTTGTTGCTATGGGTGACTTCAATTATCCCGACATTGACTGGGGTAATGGGGTTGCTAAGACAGAAAAAGCTAGTAGGTTTGTAAATATGCTGAATGACAACTTTTTATTCCAGCTCGTTCAAGAACCTACTAGGAATAACTCTCTTTTGGACCTTGTAATAACTAACAATACTGAACTCATCTCTAACATTTGTGTGGGTGAGGGGCATTTATGGAATAGTGATCATAACATGGTCTCCTTTGAGATTCTGTTGCAGAAGCAATTCATTAAGGGAGGAACTAAAACACTAAATTTCAGACGTGCAAACTTTGACAGTATAAGGGCATCTCTGCAACATATTAAGTGGGAAATGCTTTTCACAGGGTTAAAAAGAACAAAAATGGGAATTCTTTAAAATGCTGCTTGATAAATATACTTGTCAGTATATTCCACTTGTAAGCAAGGAACGTCGTTGCAAAGCAAAACCTTTTTGGTTCAATAGAAGCGTTGGTGTTGAGGTGGGTAAGAAAAGACGTGCTTTTAAGGCTTTCAAGTTAGCTGGTACAGCCGAAACATTTATAAGGTACAAGGAGGCCAATAAATCATGCAAAGAAGCTATAAGGCAAGCTAAAATTGCTATAGAAAAGGATATTGCAGCAAGCAGTAAAAAAAATCCAAAATTATTTTTTAAATATGTTAATAGTAAAAAAATGAAGCAGGAAGGGGTGGGACCTTTAGTATCAGAGGGGGGTAAGCTGGTTGATAAATACACAATAAAAGCGCAGATTCTGAACTCATATTTCTCATCTGTCTACACAAATGAGGAACCAGTTAATGACGGTTTCCTTCTTAATAGCCACAATTCTAGTAATACAACTAATGATGCATGGTTCACACATGAAGAAATTCAAAAGAGACTTGAACATGTTAAGATTAACAAAGGTCCTGGCCCAGATGGTATTCATCCCAGGGTAATTAGCGAGCTTAGCTCTGTGATTGCCAAACCTCTTTACTTAATTTTTCAGGATTCATTGAGGTCTGGCATAGAGCCGAGAGACTGGCGAATTGCTAATGTGGTACCTCTATTCAAAAAGTATCCCGTTCTTAGCCTCAAAACTATAGGCCAGTTAGTCTGACGTCAGTGGTAGGAAAGGGTTAATAAAGGATAAAATACTGGACTTTATAGCAAATCATAATACTGTGAGTGTGTGCCAGCATGGTTTTATGCGTAATAGATCTTTCCAGACTAAATTAATTTCTTTTTATAAGAAGGTAAGAAGGGACCTCAATTCTGTGATGGCAGTGGATGTGATTTACTTAGACTTTACTAAAGCATTTGATACAGTGCCACACAAAAGGTTACTGGTTAAATTAGGCAATGATGTCCTGGAACATAGTATGTGTACCTGGATAGAGAACTGGCTAAAAGATAGACTAGAAAGAGTGGTGGTAAATGGAACATTTTCTAATTGGACCAGTGTAGTTAGTGGAGTACCGCAGGGCTCTGTACTAGGTCCCTTGCTTTTCAACTTGTTTATTAATGACCTGGAGGTGGGCATTGAAATACTGTTTCTATTTTTGCAGATGATACTAAATTGTGCAGAACTATAGGTTCCATGCAGGATGCTGCCACTTTGCACAGTGATTTGACTAAATTGGAAAACTGGGCAGCAAACTGGAAAATGAGGTTCAATATTGATAAATGCAGGTTATGCACTTTGGCAAAAAATAATATAAATGCAAGTTATACACTAAATGGCAGTGTGTTGGGGGTTTTCGTAAATAACAAGTTGTCTAATTCTGGTCAAATTCGAATTCTAATTTTGAAGTTTTTTCAATTCAATATTCGACCCTTGATAAATATGCCCCTTAATTTGAAGTATGAAAAAAAATGATGAACACTGCATGAAAAAACACAAAAACCTCTAAAAATTCAAGCTGCAAGGTCCAATGAGCTCAGCTCCCATTGAGTGTGGCCTGAATAGTTTTACTTGCCAAAGCTTTTTATTAGGGGTTTTCAAGGTTTCTACACTTTATAAATCTCAAATTTTTAAAGCTTTAGAGAAATTTAAAAAACACAAATGTTTAGTGAAAAAATATAATTTGTTAAAAAAAATAGAAATTTGAATCTTTTAGTTCTTTCCCCATAATTTTGGACATATTAAAAATTCAAGAAATGCTTTTTTATTCATATATTTCAAGGAAGTTTTCAAATACACTTCAATACACTTCCAATTGGGTTCTATGGTATTTTGACAGATTTTCTATGGTGTCATTTACATTTTTTTTTAAATTGTATCCTTGTTTAACAGCTTTTTGGTAAATTGCACAAATATTTGAGAAAATGCCCCACGGTTACAATATACAATCATACACCTATACAGAATCATTTTGTATAATTATTTTGGTTATTGTCTAGGGTTGGTACCTAATGTTGGTACTTAATATTCAGTGACTAAGACAAGGCAAACTATTTAAAAAGGGTTTCTGAATTATCTGTTCCTTTACAGAAACACTGACTGTTACCACTAGATTAATGCCCAACATTTATGGAGAGAGACAAGGGAAACGTTTTCAAGCTCAATGTCTGCTTGTGTTTATTTACCCTACAAAATTAAGAATGATACACCAGGGCATAGACAAAGTGGGAATGTCTGAGTTAACCTTAGAAGGTCAAAAAGTCTAAACTGCTGAAATATGTTAGAGAAATGTTGTAGGACATAACTTATAGCAGTATATGTCATTTAAGACCCTTCTTCATTGGTTAAGGAAGGGTTTGATAATCATGAAAATTAGTACAAAGCTATGATTTTTTCAAAGTAAGGGGCCATTTTATTAAGCTGCAACTTTTTCATATAGGGCTTTTTGATGCCAAAAATCCAAAAAATAGTTGAGCAACTAATGCAGATAATAATATAAAGTTGAAATTTTAAACATTTTTTGAAAGAACTGCTACATAAACAAACTTGAAACAAGTAGTAAATATCTCTAATCTCTTTTAACAGCAACATTTGTGCCATAACTATAACATTTTGACATTATTCCATGTTTTTTTCTTTTCAGCTGTGATATACTGTATGATCTGGAGAATTCAAATAAAACCTCATCAAACTGATTCATTCTTCTTGGCCTCACCAAACCAATATGAGGATCAATGAGCAGCTGCAGACACCCATGTACCTTCTTCTGAGCAACCTCTCCATTTTAGATATTTTTTTATCTTCCGCCATAGTACCCAGAATAATGATTAACACCTTATCACAGGATAGAAGTGTCTTACTCGTTTTATCTGTAGGAGGGACGGAGAGTTTGATTCTGGCTGTTATGGCCTATGACAGGTATGCAGCCATATGTCAACCATTACACTACAATACAGTTATGAACAAGACATTCTGTATTTCTATGGCTACTGGATCATGGACTTCCTTTATCAGTGCTTTTCTCCATGTTTTTTTTTTACCTTCCAACTGCCTTATTGTCGTTCTCATTTTAACCATTTTTTCTGTGAGATGCCTTCTTTCTTTCGTCTCTCCTGCCAAGATACTTGGGCCAATGAGTTAGACGTGTACATCACAGCCAGTATAATTGTCATGTGTTCATTCCTTTTGACTCTCATTTCATATATTCACATAATCTCCACTATTCTGAAGATCCTTTCCAGTGAAGGAAGAAAGAAATCTTTCTCCACCTGCACATCCCATTGTCTCTCTGTTCTATGACACCATCTTGTTTATATATATATGACCCCTCAAACTTCAAGCATAGGCAAAACAGTGTCCATTATTAATTCTACTGTGATCACAATGCTGAACCCTATCATATTCAGCATAAGAAATAGCACCATAACCAAAAATTTTCTGAAAAGTCGCAAAGAACTATCATTTATTGGACTCATCCCTTGATTGATAAATCACAGATCACTACAGTAAGGGAAAAAATATAGAGACCTAGGAGCTGACAAAGGGTAGAGATGGTGGTGTGGTCTCCTGCTTTTGCACAATTACAGTGTATGGGACATATTTATCTGATCATAATGCTTTCTAAATTGAAATTCCATTATAAAGGATGTGATTCTGGTTATGGCTTGATCCAAAGGGGCCAAACCTATTCATTCATACAAGTTGAGTCAGGGTCAGAATCCTTAAAAGGTGCATAACTAATGAAGAGAAAAATGTAAAATGTTTCAGTATTCATATGTAGAAGGGAAGTATTAAACTACCTTAATTATAGTTTTAAAATAAAGAAATATGAAGGTCTGCACAGCTTAGGGGCACATTTACTTAGCTCGAGTGAATGAATAGAAGAAAAAAATACTTCGACTTTTTTTTGGCTACTTCGACCATCGAATTGGCTACTTCGACCTTCGACTACGACTTTGAATCGAACAAACTCTTTACTGCTGTACTGCAAGTTTGAGTGATATCACCCCCCTCCCTTTTCCCCCCAGCAGCCAAAAAAAAGAACAATGGGAAGGTAACCAGATAGCAGCTCCCTAACACAACATAACAGCTGCCTGGTAGATCTGAGAACAACACTCAATAGTAAAAGCCCATGTCCCACTGAGACACATTCAGTTACATTGAGAAGGAAAAACAGCAGCCTGCCAGAAAGCATTTCTGTCCTAAAGTGCAGGCACAAGTCACATGACCAGGGTGCAGCTGGGTAATTGACAAAATGTCTAGCCCCATGTCAGATTTCAAAATTGAATATAAAAAAAATCTGTTTGCTCTTTTGAGAAATGGATTTCAGTGCAGAATTCTGCTGGAGTAGCACTATTAACTGATGTGTTTTGAAAAAAAACATGTTTTCCGATGACAGGATCCTTTTAATGAGCTGAACTGATGTAATAGGATAATCTAGGAATTTAGACCAACATGTAGCAGAAAGATGTACTAGATATATATAATAGACTTTATATATAAATCTGCATGCCAAATGATTTCTCAAACTTTCTAGCTTCTATCTAAGAGTGTTACCAGGGGCTCAAAACAGATTCATTCTTCCTAATCTCACTGATTTAACATACCAACTCACTTTTTACATGTGAAAATTACTGATACAGCCAGGCTGTAAGATTGGCTTTAGGTTCTCCACCCTGACCACTCCACTGAATGAGATCCAGACCACTTGTGAGGTATTTCTGCCTGGAGGTACTGTACTGCCTTGACTACATCCTCAGGGGATTCATATACAGTTGGTTCTGATCTACTGTCCTAGCCTGTGAACATATTCTGCAAATGCTTGTATGCACTGTAAGTACCATGTGCATCATTTGTCTCTGACAAATAAAATGTTCTGTTTGATTTGCAAGACCATTTCTTTATTCAGTTTATACACAGTAGCCTGTAGGATTGTAGTTGTAGGATTTCCATTTCTTCCAATTTGTGAAGGCCCAGCCTTAAGTGTTAGAGTCATTTCATTTTTACAACATGTTTATTATTATTCATAAACAAGTCAATAATGAAGCAGTACATTAAAAAAAAATCCAAAAATTTGAATGTAAAATACATTAGAACAAAGAAAAAGAAATAAATACACAAAAGAAATAAAAACAATAAAGTACTTAGAACACTGTATGGAAAATAATTAGAAACATTTCCAAGAAACATTTTGACTATTCAATTCACTTATTCAGGAGATCTTATAAATCCCAATTTATTTAGCAATTCTTTCTTGGGTTTGACAAATAAATCTAGATATCTGGACCGTAAACAATAAAAAGAATAATAAGACTTTTCTTTCTCAAAATTATATCTAAAAGATTCAGATTCTTGCAAGCATAACTGACTTAGAGAAAAAAGAATTTCCTTCAAGGTAGGGACTTCCTTCTGTATTCAATAAAGAGATATAAGTTTCCTCATAGCATTCATAAAAAGATGTAATTAATTAAAAATCTCCTTCTCTATTTCCAAGACTGGATTGTCAAACAAACTATCACCCTCAATTAAATCTAATAGCAACGGTGGGATATAATTTGATTATTTTCTCTAATCTAAGAGATAAAAATCATTCTAATTTTTCCCAAAATTGGGAGATTAAAGGGCAGGACCAAAAATAATGAAACATGTCCATATTCTCAGCTGTTTTTAAAATTATCAAGTTTTTTATAACAGGACCAATAACCCTTATGGACTAACTTTAAGGGGCACATTTACTTTGCTCGAGTGAAGGAATAGAATATAAAAACTTTGAATTTCAAATTTTTTTTTGGCTACTTCGACCATCGAATTGGCTACTTCGACCTTTGACTACGACTTTGACTTCGAATCGAACGATTCGAACTAAAAATCGTTCGAATATTTGACCATTCGATAGTCGAAGTACTGTCTCTTTAAAAAAAACTTCGACCCCCTACTTTGCCACCTAAAACCTACCGAGGTGCAATGTTAGCCTATGGGGAAAGTCCCCATAGGCTTTCTAACTATTTTTTGGTCAAAGAAAAAACGTTCGATCGATGGATTAAAATCCTTTGAATCGAATGATTCAAAGGATTTAATCGTTTTTAATCGATTTAATCGCTTTTTCATTCGATCAAACTATTTGCGGTAAATCCTTTGACTTCGATATTCGTAGTTGACGGATTTACATTCGGCAGTCGAATATCGAGGGTTAATTAACCCTCGATATTCGACCATATGTAAATCTGCCGTTAAATGTTGCAGTCTCCAATTCTCAGCTCCCAACCTAGTATTAACTTTTAAGAGACTTAATGAGCTGAACTAATGTAATAGGATAATCTAGGAATTTAGACCAACATGTAGCAGAAATGAAGATATAAAACTGACTTTATTACAAAGGGAAGTTTTATAAGCGTATTAATCAATTGAATTAAGTTATGACTCGCAAGAGCTAATGAGCTAGTATTAAAATATAACCTTAAATGTTCTTTGATTTGAAAATATAAAACCCTCTCTATTTATTTTGTAACTCTTCCCAAGAAAGAAGCTTTCCTTTACCTAAATCCAATACTTCTCTTAGCAAAGTTGGAATATTATTCTTAAATCCAAGTAAAGAGGTGGGAAATAGAAATACAAACTCTTTTAAATTTTGAAGAGGAGTAAAAGGTGTAATACAATGGTCCATTCCATGACTCTTAAAAATAAATTTCCAAACATATATAGAGTCTCTGAAAATTGGATTACCCTTGAAATACTGTAGTAAGGAATTTCACACCATTTTTGATGAATACTCAATAAAATATGACCAAATAAAGGATGCCAAAATTCAATTTCTGTATTACTAAATCTAGACCCCCCCCATATATCCATTCCATAAAATAACTAAATAATAAATTATAAAATAATTAAATTTCCTAAAATTTGGTACATTTAGGCCACCTTTAGATGGGTGAAATTGCAGGTTAGGTTTTCTAGAGCTCCATAGAAAGGACGATAAAGCTGAATTTAAAGATTTAATATCAGAGTGCCTAAGTAATAACGGGAGGTTTATTAAGGGGTAAATGAATTTAGGAAAAATAAGCATCTTGAAGAAAATGTTCTTCCCTTTTAAATTTAAAGGTACATCTTTAATATTTTTTACATTGTGAAATAACAAATTTAATAGCAGATGAAAAGTTTAAGTGATATAACTTGGTCAAGTCAACTGGAATTTTAAAACCTACATATATTAAAAAATCTTTGGGCTTTCTCAGATTTAGATTTTTTAATACAGAATTGGAAACATGCCCAGAAACATTAAAAAATTCAGTTTTCTCAGATTTAGATTTTATAACCAGAAACCCTTCCAAAGGAAAGAAAAAAAGTCCCTTTTTATAAGTTGTAATTTCCCCTCTCACTACTGCCTTCCAAGTTTCCCAGAAAACGGTTGTATGACATTCATTCACTTTAACGAACAAAGTCCATCTATTTTACAGCAATTCAATGAAAAATTCTCCAGGCGTCATTTAAACTAATATCTGTAATAAAATTTCTGAACAACTTGGAATTTCTCTTAGAAGGACAAGGAAACAAAGATATTTGATCCATTTTAAAATTGTGAATTTCATTGAAATCTCTCCCAACAAAAATATTTATTTTAGGTAACAAAGAAATCTTATGTGAAATCTGAGAAAAAATGCTTCTTTGTCTCTAGTAGGGGCATACATAGAAGCAAAATGCCAAACTTTATGCCTTATCTTAACTTCCGCAAAGATCTACCCTCTTTGTCTTTCTTTATGTGAACAATATCAAAATTTAAATTCTTCCTAAATAAAATTGCAACCCCATTTTTCTTTTTAACTGCTGCAGACCATTTCCCCTACCCAGCCTTTAAAGAGCCTCCTATTATCATCTTAATTTAAATGAGATTCCTGTAAAAGCGCTACATCTGCATTTAGTTTCCCTAGATGTTTCAAAATCTTATTTCTCTTAGTAAAATGATTGAGACCATTAACATTCTAGGAAATAACATTCAAATTGATATTAACAAGACCAAAAACTAGCTAAAAAGCTAATTCCTAACAAATAGTGAAAAATACTTGCTTTTTTCCTTAAGAAGTAAAGGAGAACTACTTTCCCTAAAAAAAAAAAAAAAAGGAAAAGACCAGGGTATAACACAACTGCAATTTAACCCTCATAAAAAATATATATAATAAATCAATGCTTCATACTCTCATTGTCAATAGAGTGAGACAAACTGCCTGTTGGAGAACGTGGATATCTGGACCTGTCTCTTTGAATAGTATCAGAAGAAGTTTTATTCTGAGAAGGCTTAAGACCCAAAGCAGAAGAGGAATCCATACCATGGGGTCTGAAATCTTGTGTAGATTTTCCTGAACGGGGAGTAGTATTACTTAACTTGGATATACTTGAACTCAAGGAATCAAATTTTTTCTTTTCCAAATGGGAAACAAACTGACCTGCTTCCCTTAAGTCAATTGAAGACTCTGTTGTCTGCAAGAATTAGAAAACTCTTTCCTTTTCTGTGAGAGAAATTGAGAATAATCCTGAAATATTAGAATTCTATTTCCATCAATCTCCAGCCCATTTTGTTTTTGTAAACAACAAATTCTTTTCCGAGTAATCAAAAAACTTGACTATGACAACTCTGGGTTTGGCCCGGTTAGAATCAGAAAGTGGGCTAATTCTATGTAATCTTTGAGCTTGAAACTGCCCCAAGCATGCAGGAATAACCTTAGAAATCAAGTTCTGTAAAGAATCAGCTTTGAGAGATTCTGCAAATACAAAATGAAGATTATTCCTTCTCGACCTGTTCTCTAAATCATCTAACCTAAGTTGTAAATCTCTTGTCGTCTTTTCAAGAATATCAATTCTAGAAGTTGAATTAGTAGAGTCATCAAAAACAGAAGAAACCATGTCTTCTAATTCCACCATCTTTTTTGTGTGTCCTTCCAACTTTTCATAAATCAGATTAATCTTCTGTTAAAATGTATCTAATTACTTTTCTATAGTAGACTCTATCATAGGGTTAATTAACCAAGCAACTTCTGAAGCAATGAGAAGATAGCCACCATTAGAACCTTAGAGGACTTCGCTCAGACTAATTTGCATATGGTGGGAAATTTGAACTTGAATGGAGGTCTGCATGTTACATGTTGCAGCTAATACTTTACATTTACACTGATAATTACACAAGTGCAGGGAATTTTAATAAAGTCTATAGAGTTGTTTTAATGTTCTACACATGAGCTCACTGTAAAATAATGTGCCATATGTTGGGGGAAACCAGTACCCGAAAAAAATGTATGCCTTTTGCAGCCTATCACCCTAAAAAATTTGAAAAATTATGTAAGTAACTGAAGATTGAGGATGTTCTATGCACTCCAATGCACTTTGCCTGATTTGAGCTGCCGAAGGAAAGTCTGGTGAAAAAGGGTAACGTTCAGTAAAATCCTCATATTAGTGAATTTGCAGAATAACTTCCATTCACCAGAGCGAAAAGTTGCCTTGCGTTAGACGTTGTAGAGTACCAGGAAAAAGGAAGCCTAAAGACTTGTTAACCTGGGGTGTAACCATACACAGCATTACAAAAGTCAGAATCCATGATAATAAACTTAGGTGCTCACAATATATGTACAAACTTGAAATAATAGAAAGCGGCAAGCAAAAACACAGTCAAGAATCAGGCCAAAGAGTCGAGGCAGGCGGCAGACAAATGAAGTCGAGGGACAGGCCAGGAGTCAGAACCAGGGAATCCAAAAGCAGGGCAAGAAGGGACACCAGGGTACAAGGAACAAGGCAGAAACTGGAACAGGATTTGGAATCAGGAACAAGGAGCAGAGCGGGTCACGAGACTTGGAACATTGACAGGATCAGAAAACACAGGAACCTGTGGCAAGTTCACAACAACAGCTTAATGACCAAGTCCTGGGCAGAGGCCAGGGGAAGGCTTAGAAAGGGTCAGGATTAAATAATGAGAAACAGATGGGGATAATGAGATGGGCAGAGAAATGAATAAAAAACCTCCCAGTCGAATTGTGAGTACATTTGAATTTAAAAAAAGATCACATACATTCAAAATTTGACCTTTTATAAATTTGCCCATTAGTGTTTTTTTATAGATAACATGAAAAAGTTATTGTAATATTCAGATTGTGGGTCATTCCACTGAAATAACCCTTTAACAAATAGCTGATTTACTCTGATGCTCCCAAGAATTCTAATTGTGTTGGGAGTCATTACAACTCACAAGCGACTTTCAGATGAGGTTTGCCTAAAGGAATCTGGGACCGCCCCAGACAATTAATAAATGCTATTTAAGAGTGTCACCCAGTTCATGCTTCCTCTATTCTTTTCTTCTTTCCGAAGGATATCTGTAACGCATAATAAATGTCAGTTTTGTTTTCTGCTTTGTATTAGATGAAAATGCAAATAAAATCTATTAAAAAGAAGAATTAGTGCAGGAACAGGCATATTCTCAAAAAAAGTTAACTCACATAAAGTCTGAGACAACTGTATCTTCTTCATAAATTGTAAACAAAGGTAAGAAATTGCATTGCACATTTTTACATTTCCTGATAATGTAAAAATATGATAGATAATAATTTGATAGCAGCATTATTTTAAGTTGCATTCAGACATATCATAATAATGCACCATGATCATTCTGTTATCACTATAAGAATTTTACTATTGAATGATCTTGAACACGATGAGCTACTTGTCAGAAATTACATTTTGAATATAAAATTAAATGTCATATTGACCTAAGAGTAAGAGAAAGAAAATGACAGAAATGAACGATAGTGAAAGATCACTGTCACTATGAAGTCACTATGAAGATCACTATCACTATGAAGGATAACTTCGCTAGCGTTCTGCTGCCCAGATGCAACTTCGCATTTTAGTGAATTAGCATAGTGGTAGCAAATTTTTGTATGGCGAAGTGGAGCGAAGTGTGGCCGATCGTTCGCTGGCGAAAATTCACCCGTTAGGTAATTTGCCCCATTGTGTCTTATCTGCCTTAAGGTGGTCATACATGGTCTCAGAGAGACTGTGTTAGCATCTTATTTGCCCATGTATGGTGTCTTCAAACGAGCTTGCTGACCGATATTGGGGGGAAAATTGAGCAGATATGGGTAAATTTAAAAATTCCATTGGGACAAAGAACCCATCTGTCTTAGCCCTGATGGATGATCGTTTGGCCCTTGGCTCACCAAGCAAAACAAACTTTACATGCATGGTCAGCTTTGGAAAAAGTCTAAACTGATGAATTATGCTAAAAATGTGTAAGGCACAATACAAAGCAGTACGTGTCAATTAAAATTCTTCTTCATTGGAAAATCAAAAGTTAAATAGGTATCAACAATTTTATAGATGGGAAAACAGTTGATAAATCCAGGGAAGTACAGTAATATAAATTTGAAATAGAAAACATTTTATGAAAGTATGAACTGCAAGATAAACATCAATTTTTTGACAACATGTTTGTTTTTTATTAAAAGTTACAGGAACAAGTGAAAATATAATAAATTAAAGCAGGCTGATAAGTTTACAGACTTCAGACTCTTCATAATATTACTAGCAATATTTGTGCCATATCATTTTGCCATTAACCCATGTCTTTTTTTCCCTTTCAGCTCTACCATGTTACGTGATATGAAGGACTCAAATCAAACCTCATCAAACAGATTCATCCTTCTTGGCCTCACCGATAACCCATACCTACAGGCAATATGTCTGTTATTATTCTTTCTAATCTATATAACCACACTGTCAGGAAACTCTCTGCTTATCATTGTAGTGAGGATCAATAAGCAGCTGCAGACACCCATGTACCTTTTTCTGAGCAACCTCTCCATCTTAGACATTTGCTTATCTTCCGCCATAGTACCCAGAATAATGATAAATATCTTATCGCAGGATAGAAGTGTTTCACTCTTAGATTGTGCATTGCAGATGTTCTTCCATTTACCGTAGGTGTAGGAGGGACGGAGTGTTTGATTCTAGCTGTTATGGCCTATGACAGGTATGCAGCCATATGTCAACCATTACACTACAATACCATTATGAACAAGATATTCTGTATTTCTATGGCTTCTGGTTTATGGACTCTTTCCTTTACCAGTGCTTTTCTCCATGCTTTTTTTACCTTCCAACTGCCTTATTGTCGTTCTCACAACCTTAACCATTTTTTCTGTGAGATGCCTCCTTTCTTTCGTCTCTCTTGTCGAGATACTTGGCCCAATGAGTTAGCCGTGTACATCACAGCTAGTATTGTCATGTGTTCATTTCTTTCAATTCTAATTTCTTATATTCACATAATATCCACTATTCTGAAGATCCGTTCCAGTGAAGGAAGAAAAAAATCTTTCTCCACGTGCACATCCCACCTCACAGTGGTCTGTCTATTCTATGGCACCATCTTGGCCATGTATATGAGCCCTCCCTCTGCATATTTAAGCATAGGCAAAAAAGTGTCCATTATTTATTCAGCTGTGATCCCAATGCTGAATCCTATCATTTACAGTATGAGAAATAAAGATGTCAAAGGCACCATAAGAAAACAAATGAATAAGCGCATTTCTGAAAAGTCCTAAAGAACTTCCATTCATTGGACTCATCGGGACATTGTACACTGCAGAGCATTACAGTATGAATTGGAGACCCATTCGTTAATGAACCATGTGTGGTCTCCTGTTCTTGCACAATTTCAGTATATGGGGCATATTTATCTGATCATAATACCTTTGCAGCCCTGTTTTTCCGACCCAGGACTAGCTTCCATTTAAATGGTCTAGACTAGAGCACAGTTGCATAAGATCCTCAGTCTCAGCTGGGCCTTCGCATGTAGGAATAAAGAGGCATTTCAGAACTTTACCTTTAAGCTGCACAAACAGGATTTCTGGACACCAGGAGTTCTTGAACCAATAACAAGTGTTTATTTAGCACACACAATAAAGTATTCATGTAGCACCTATAACCCTTTTCTTACCACACTCTTGTAGAATCGGACCACACTCTTTTAAATAGCAATTAACCCTTTGCAATCCAGGGCCTTGAATTTCTCTTTGCAGGAAAGATAATGGGAACTGGGCCTCCACCTAGTGGGCACTGAGGAGCACACCTCAGGGGGTGTCCACTAGGAAAATTTGCAGTAAACCAAATATTACTTTATATAATAATAAAGAGTTAAACAGTAATGCAGTAAAACCCTGCACTGGAGATCCTGAGTGGTCTATCCACAGCATATCAATGCCATAGTCCCACAGTTTCCACTCTGGGTGGAATATGACAACTAGCACAGTTAAGTCCTTGGCAATTTGTCCCTTTCCCCAAGAGCTCTTATGTCCAAAATGTAGGGCTGCCCCAAGGTTTCTTTCCCTTTGGATTTAGTAGCTGCTCCCATGCGGCAGGTGCATGAGCTAGACCTGTCCTCAGTCTGGGGAATCACATGTAACCAAATTGTCCACAAGCCAGAGACAGAAACCAGCTCTGATTAATATATGAAGCTCAAATGCTTACTCAAAGCAGAGCACACCACAGCCCTCTCCAAGCAACACTGGCAACATCTCTACTGTGCTGGGTCATCAGACAGGTAATGTAAAAGCATTCTGCAAATACTTTATGGCAAAGTTATAGGTTTCTTTCAAAGGCAATATTATGATAGGTGTAGAAAGGAGTTTAATTTTTGGTGTCAGTATCTCTTTAAACCAATTAAGGTTGATGCAGGTACTGAACTTAGAAAACAAAGGAAAAAAGGGGTTGACTATAGCAAAAAGATGGTTGTAGGAATGTGGTACCAGGGGAAATAAAGAAGTGAATGCCAAGAAAGCCAGGGTACAAGAACAAATATATGTCAGGAAATAAGATATTGATGGTATAGTGCTAGATGAGGAGGACTTCCCTCTGGCTCCATGCACCCCACCTGCCATAGTCCCAGATAATCCCCCACAATATCAACCTGAAGATACCCCAGTAACTACACCAGGCCCTTCACTATATTCTCTGTTGCCACAAGAAACTGATACCCTACCTATGATTGAGGTCCCCCAACCCCTTAAGTGCCAGGCAGAATCAACCTCAAATCATGTGGGTATATAAGACTTAGATTCTAGAAGATGTTAAAAAAATATACCAAAGGCATACCACACCCCAAACAGGATGCCAAAAGGTCCTATAAATGGAACGGTTATGCCTCAGTTATCGATTAAATGGCAGTGAAATCCAACAGGTATATCGGCAGGTAATGGGACCAGGTTAGTGCATTGTAGTAGGAGATTGGGTGCCGGCAGATGCCCAGAATGTTGCTTGGCCCCATAATGATGCTCAACTTAAGGTCCTCTGTGGTAATCTTAACAAATGCATTAGGTACAAATGGCCTAAAAGAGCCAATTGGCAAGAAGTTAATACCTGTCGCCAAAGCGAGGGTGAGAATGTGGATTGATATTATAGTAAACTGAAGGAAGTGTTTGACACATATAGTTGTGTGGCTATACCAGATCAGGCCATGGTAAATGATGAGTCCTTATGAGCAACAACTAAAAAATGCATTCCTACGAGGATGTCTGCCCCAGATTAGCAGTTTTGTGGCTAAGCATATGGTAGACCACTGGGTAGCTAGATTGCAAGCAGTCCTTGAGTATGCCAGACATGCTGAAAGACATATCCAAAACAAAAAAAAAAAAAAAAAACAAGGGTTAAGCTATGTGTTTTAGAAGATGTGTATGTGGTAAAGCAGGATAGAGGACAAGGTAGGCAGGGAGGAGGAGCGTACAGACCCTGTCGAGATGATAAGCGAGAAAGGGAAATACTGGAAGTGAAAGACAAAGGAGAAATTAGTTAATTTTCGTTGTGAGAAACCGGTGCATTTTGCCACAGAATGCCGAGCAGAAATGAGCAATGGGGATGACAGGAGCCGCCTCGGGAGACATGAATCTGAGGGTATACATTCCCCTGTAAATAACTTAGAGAAAAATTAGGAAATTCTTAATTTAGAAGACATAGAATGTAGTCTCTCATGTGAGCTAAAACCCTAAATCACCCTCGATTTTCGGGGAAAATCCATTACCTTTCCATGTGACACCGGGGCATGTAGGTCCCTTATACGCCCCTCTGACATGCCACCTGTCAAGAGAGCTGAGGAATTTATTTATTTAAGAACAGCAGGTGGACAATTAGATAAGGTATACTTGTCCCCACCAGTAGCTGTAACTGATCCTGTCACTCAACAGACTGTTATTGATCAATATATCCTCTCTGGTGAAGCTAGGAATTGTCCTAGTCCAGGGACCTATTCATATCTTAGTTAAACAAATGGGAATGATTGACACACATGTAGTACGGGGGGGAAGGGGATCTTAGATACTGGTACAGTTTAGATCTTGTACAAAAAGGTCCTCAGGCAGTAACCTAAGAGCTAAGAGAACTAATCTCCAAAAAGTTATCACTTCTGGATGGAAGCAGAGGAGAGGATACAGCCAATAATCTCTGAATTATTGAAAAATGGGATTCTCAGACCCTGCCTAGACTCCCCCTGTAATACCCTGTTGTTCCCTGTTAAGAAACCTGATGGGAGTTGGCGCATGGTTCAGGACCTACAGACAGTAAATCTGACGAGTGTCATTAAGAAATGCCAAAGCTGATGCGGCTGCATAATACATTCAAGCCTTAACCACATCCCACTACCCCAACATCCCACTACATTATTTTGCTATGCTGAAATTTTGAGTCATGGGCTAAGCCATGTCTCAACAGGAGGGATGGTAAATATTATAAACAAAGTCTTTACAACATATGGCTTCTCAAACGACTCTAAGAAATTTTGTTTGGCATGCCATACCTCTAACAAATATAATGTCCAAGGTGCTCTGCGTCCCAAACCAGGGTTGTTTCCACCAGCAACATACTCATTTTAGATTTTAGATGGATTTTATCAAACTCAATAAATGGGAGAACAAGAAATATTGCCTTTTAATTATAGATGCCTTTTCTAGATGGGTGGAGGCTTTTCCATTACCCACACCAGATGCTCTCAGTGTGACCAGGGTACTAACAAAAGAGATGATTCCACAATTTGGGATACCAGAACACATCTATAGTGATAATGGTTCCCACTTCTTAAACCAGATCATCACCCAACTAACAAAACCACTGTGCTTATCAACAATCAGCTGGGTTAGTGGAAAGGCAAAATGGCATATTGAAAAACAGGCTAAGGAAATGAATGGAGGAAACAAAAATGATATGGGTACAGTGCCTGCCTTTAGTATTATTGGCTATATTACTCCCAGCCACAGTTTAGCCAATTTCAGATCATTGAGGAAGAGGCAGATCAGAGTTAGGCCGAATATATGTGCAGAATGTTAAATAAACAAGAGCTTCTTACTACAAAGAGAACTTGTGAAACCTGGAGACTACATGTGGGTAAATGTAATAAAAAGAAAGAATTGGGTGGCTCCTTGGTGGGAAGGGCATTATCAGGTATTACTGTCCACCCCCACTGCTGTAAAAATAGCAGAAAGGGTGTCTGGGGTACATGCCAGCCATTGTAAACTAGTGAAAAAACTCGGGCAATCGTTTAGGTAAGCCAAATACGCCTTTTGGTACAGTCTGACTACAAAGGGGGCTCTTTCCACTAGGGAGGGGGCTGTCTCGACGTCAGTGAAGAACCATGGGACTATTTGGGAGCTGTAGCAGGAATAGGGAAAAAGTAGAACCATACGATACCTGGACACCATTCTCAATGTGGGGTTTTGCAGGCATGTTGGCACTAATAACTTTCATTCCATTTCCATGGCTTTTCTTTCCCTTTCATCCTAATGCTGCCAACCACAATAATACACCCGCTAGGGAGCATCCCTCACCCCCAAAAATAGGACCCTTCGGAGTGTAGGAACAACAGGTAGATGTGATTGGGGACCACCTACCAAGTATTATTTAAAACCACCATGGAGCAGACCCCTGAACATTACCATTATCGAAGGAACCACCACCACAGTTGAATTTGATGCCTGTGACGTAATTTAGTGTGATTCTCTAGAACAGGGGTCCCCAACCTTGAGCCACATTCAAATGTAAAAAGAATTGGGGAGCAACACAAGCATGAAAAAAGTTCTTGGGGTGCTAAATAAGGTCTGTGATTGGCTATTTTGGTAGCCTCTATGTGGACTGGCAGCCTACAGGAGACTCTACTTGGCACTATACTTATTTTTTATGCAATTAAAACATGCTTCAAAGCCAGGAATTCAAAAATAAGCACCTGCTTTGAGGACATAGAGAGCAACATCCAATGGGTTGGAGAGCAACATGTTGCTCACGAGCTACTGGTTGGGGATCACTGCTCTAGAAACTGCTGGATCCTTTGCCAGGGAAAATAAGTGTATGTGCATTATTGTTGCAGGAACAGACCCTATGGGATTGATTATTGTAACCGTAAGTAAGGCAGAGGCCATAAAAAGTTATTCCACAAACTCATTCCTCAAAGAAAACATCTCTATTTCTGGTATTCTGAGCCCAGACCCTGAAGGGAGGGTGACTTACACAATCTCACCCTCGGAAAAACTTTTGAAATAGAAACAGGTGTCCCTGAGGGGAATAAATGGTTAAAGTGGGTCACATACACGGTCACCCGGGAAGGGAAAGAAAACGACTTTGCTTGTGCAAAAGCACGGCCAGCCCTTGGTACAGTGCCATTCCTGCTAAACCCTGATTATGACTTTGGGTTGTAGTGTGTGCTTACGTTATATACCCAAAAACAACCCACAAACTGTACCACCCTGTCCCTTCTCTACCCTGCTAGCTCTTTGAAAGATTTGCCACCTGCCCTTGCAATGTATGCAGGTAATCACACCTGTTTCCAAGATGGGCAAGGGCGCAGTCAGAAATTACAGACGCTGCCAGCTTCCTTCTGTGCCCGCAATATAATTCTGACACAGAAAGATACCACATTTAAAAAATGATCGTTCGAGGACCACCGTATTGTGCGGGCAGATATATGGTGGTTATGTGGAGACATGAAATTGCGCCCCTTACTCCCAAGTCTCTGGAGTGGGAGCTGCTGTTTGGTACAATTAATATTGCCTTTCTATGCTTTTTTATGTGGTGGCTTTCCCTTTTAAAGCCAAGGAGAATCCTGAAAGCTCCTGACTAAATATAGAACTGCCAGGTGACCGTTTAACCTGGGATGGGGAACATCTTCCCAACTGTAAATTAGGACCAAATCTTAGCCGGACAAAACCTTTGCACAAACCATGGGCCAAGCCATATGGAAAACTAACTCTACAGTTCCTGATTCATTTTCCGAAGTCGCCCAAAGTTGCCTTATGAGGAAACTTTGGGCGACTTCAGAAGTCGAAGCGATCCGAGTGCCATCCCGCCGGCAATTTACATTCTAGCCAGCGGGAAGGCATTTCCGGAAGATTAGTGGCCCGAAGAAGAGGAGATTTGTTGCTGGACGACTAATCTCCCCGAATCAGAGCGTGTGCCACCACCCTTAAAGCTGACACAAGGTAAGCAGACACAGCAGCCAGACTTCCATGTGAGGGGCCACACAAGGGCGGCCACCAGTTGGATAGCACTGGCAGTGGCGTAACTAGATATCACTGGGTCCCAAATCAAAATATTTCTCAGGCCCCCAAAATGTCTATAGGTTGACCTGTTTTACCAATGTTATTTAAATTGTATATGAATTAGGGCCTCATAGGGCTTGCTTCCTCTGTAGTTACACCCCTGAGCATTGGTATAAATCATTTCACAACTCTACATATACTCATGGTTTTACACCGTCTATAGCAGTGTTAAGTTTTCGAGTTTTTTTATAGATAACATGAAAAAGTCTTTCTTTAATATTCAGATTTTGAGACTTTCCCCTGTGATAGCCCCGTACCAGATGATTTATTCTGATGCTCCCAAGAATTCTAATTGTGTTGGGAGTCATTAAAACTCACATGGGTTTTCCAATGAGGTTTGTCTAAAGGAATCCACATCTGGGACCGCCCCAGGCAATTAATAAATGTTATTTAAGAGAAAGTGTCACCCAGTGCATGCTTCAATCTGCATCACATAAAAATGCAAGAACTGGAGAAATTAAAAATGAATCAGGCATATTCTGAAAAATGCTCACTCAACAAAATGTATCCTCTTCAGAAATTGTAAACAGAGGTAAGAAATAGCATCACACATTTTGAGATTTCCTGAAAATTGAATACAAATATATATGATAATTTGATCTTAGCATTATTTTATTAGTTGCATATATATATATATATATATATATATATATATATATATATATATATATATATATATATATATCCAAAAAGCGGTCCGCACTCTCAGGTCTTATAAATCACTTATTTTTATTTGAAAAGGTTGGCTGACGTTTCGGCCTCCACCGAGGCCTTTCTCAAAGTACAGAAAGATTAAAATGAACATGCTTAAATACAGTCCTTGGCGCGAAAAAATCCCTAATTGGAATAGACTGCTAAATTACATCATCGTTATGCGCCCAAAAATTAGCATACCCAAATGGGTATTTGCTCATTCAGTACTACGTATAAACACAACCAGCAAATCTAGCCCACCCCCCTGTTAAAAAATCTGTTAGGATCATTAAAAACATACTTGTAACAGCTCCATGGCAAGGATACAATATTGCTATTTAAAATCCATATTGGTGTCATAAATAATGTTACAAAGTAAAAACTTGAGTAAAGATTGTAGGTCTAGCAGGAGTACACATACGTTCATAATACTATAAAAATATAAATAGGCATTTGAGTATCGAAACTCAGGCTCTGTCCAAACTAGCTTAAAACTAGCTAAAAAGCAGGCGTCCCAAAAAGCAGGAAAATATAATAAAACAAAAAACATATAACAAATAAGTGCTTGCAGTTACTAAAACATATGATAAGGTGCAATAATAAACCGTGATAAGTGACCAAACATCCCCATATCAATGTACAAGCTACCCATATTTTATATACGAAAATAATATTAATGGGTAAACAACTTTAGTTGCTAAGGTGACAAAACCTTAAATAGAAAAAAGAGACAAAATATTTAAATAAAAAAGTATATATATAAAAAGTATGTATATAAAAATATATAACTATCCCTCAATATGTGCATAACCCCAAATAGAATCTAAATTAAAGTGAAATAGCACGTGTTGGTATGGGTCCATCGTGCTACTGTCCTGCTTTTAATGGTGCGCCCAAGGAAGGCCAGAGTCCTTACAGTCCGTGATGCGCATGAAGCATGCGTTGTCGCGATGTATGGCTCTGTCGGTGACTCCTCCGGAATGCGGTCAACTGGCACTATAGTTAATGGACCAGACATTCTCCGTTGTCCTTGACACATTGTCCCGCAAAGCACATAACGCCGTAATCAGCCTTGTGTGGCCACGGCTATCACCTTAATGCTGTTCCGGCTTCAGTAGGGCGGACAGCCCTAGATCGTCGCACAACTTTGTCACCCTTATTGGTCCACCGCCCCAGCGTGTAGCGATCCACCCAAGTGCTGTACCGGCATCAATTGGAAGGGTCGTCCTGGATCATCTCGACGCTGAAACACAGGTACTAGTCTACTGCCCCGGCATGCCGCGATAACGCCGCAGTGCTGCCGTGGCGTGCAGCGACAGCGCCACAGGAAACAATATTTCACCGGCATCAACAGCATGGATCGCTCAACACAATATCATCATACACTCGTTTATTGGCCACACATCGGGGAGTATGTAGGACCCACATAAGGCCACGACTCATCGATTCCTCCATAGCCGCCTCCTGTTAGACCCTTAAGACCTCGAAAGGAAGGGGTGTTGCGTCCATCAAACACAGGGATTCCATCGACCATCTCATATTTAGCATTTCATAGGTTAAATAGTCCAAATAGTTCAAATGATCACACGGGTGCCAGGTTTAAAATAGTAAGAATACAAAACAGCACAGAAACCGGCACTCTCGATAAGGGTTTATAGTATGCCTGGGTGCAGTGTCCAAAATCAGCGTAAATACATATCCAAAAAGCGGTCCGCACTCTCAGGTCTTATAAATCACTTATTTTTATTTGAAAAGGTTGGCTGACGTTTCGGCCTCCACCGAGGCCTTTCTCAAAGTACAGAAAGATTAAAATGAACATGCTTAAATACAGTCCTTGGCGCGAAAAAATCCCTAATTGGAATAGACTGCTAAATTACATCATCGTTATGCGCCCAAAAATTAGCATACCCAAATGGGTATTTGCTCATTCAGTACTACGTATAAACACAACCAGCAAATCTAGCCCACCCCCCTGTTAAAAAATCTGTTAGGATCATTAAAAACATACTTGTAACAGCTCCATGGCAAGGATACAATATTGCTATTTAAAATCCATATTGGTGTCATAAATAATGTTACAAAGTAAAAACTTGAGTAAAGATTGTAGGTCTAGCAGGAGTACACATACGTTCATAATACTATAAAAATATAAATAGGCATTTGAGTATCGAAACTCAGGCTCTGTCCAAACTAGCTTAAAACTAGCTAAAAAGCAGGCGTCCCAAAAAGCAGGAAAATATAATAAAACAAAAAACATATAACAAATAAGTGCTTGCAGTTACTAAAACATATGATAAGGTGCAATAATAAACCGTGATAAGTGACCAAACATCCCCATATCAATGTACAAGCTACCCATATTTTATATACGAAAATAATATTAATGGGTAAACAACTTTAGTTGCTAAGGTGACAAAACCTTAAATAGAAAAAAAGAGACAAATATTTAAATAAAAAAGTATATATATAAAAAAGTATGTATATAAAAATATATAACTATCCCTCAATATGTGCATAACCCCAAATAGAATCTAAATTAAAGTGAAATAGCACGTGTTGGTATGGGTCCATCGTGCTACTGTCCTGCTTTTAATGGTGCGCCCAAGGAAGGCCAGAGTCCTTACAGTCCGTGATGCGCATGAAGCATGCGTTGTCGCGATGTATGGCTCTGTCGGTGACTCCTCCGGAATGCGGTCAACTGGCACTATAGTTAATGGACCAGACATTCTCCGTTGTCCTTGACACATTGTCCCGCAAAGCACATAACGCCGTAATCAGCCTTGTGTGGCCACGGCTATCACCTTAATGCTGTTCCGGCTTCAGTAGGGCGGACAGCCCTAGATCGTCGCACAACTTTGTCACCCTTATTGGTCCACCGCCCCAGCGTGTAGCGATCCACCCAAGTGCTGTACCGGCATCAATTGGAAGGGTCGTCCTGGATCATCTCGACGCTGAAACACAGGTACTAGTCTACTGCCCCGGCATGCCGCGATAACGCCGCAGTGCTGCCGTGGCGTGCAGCGACAGCGCCACAGGAAACAATATTTCACCGGCATCAACAGCATGGATCGCTCAACACAATATCATCATACACTCGTTTATTGGCCACACATCGGGGAGTATGTAGGACCCACATAAGGCCACGACTCATCGATTCCTCCATAGCCGCCTCCTGTTAGACCCTTAAGACCTCGAAAGGAAGGGGTGTTGCGTCCATCAAACACAGGGATTCCATCGACCATCTCATATTTAGCATTTCATAGGTTAAATAGTCCAAATAGTTCAAATGATCACACGGGTGCCAGGTTTAAAATAGTAAGAATACAAAACAGCACAGAAACCGGCACTCTCGATAAGGGTTTATAGTATGCCTGGGTGCAGTGTCCAAAATCAGCGTAAATACATATCCAAAAAGCGGTCCGCACTCTCAGGTCTTATAAATCACTTATTTTTATTTGAAAAGGTTGGCTGACGTTTCGGCCTCCACCGAGGCCTTTCTCAAAGTACAGAAAGATTAAAATGAACATGCTTAAATACAGTCCTTGGCGCGAAAAAATCCCTAATTGGAATAGACTGCTAAATTACATCATCGTTATGCGCCCAAAAATTAGCATACCCAAATGGGTATTTGCTCATTCAGTACTACGTATAAACACAACCAGCAAATCTAGCCCACCCCCCTGTTAAAAAATCTGTTAGGATCATTAAAAACATACTTGTAACAGCTCCATGGCAAGGATACAATATTGCTATTTAAAATCCATATTGGTGTCATAAATAATGTTACAAAGTAAAAACTTGAGTAAAGATTGTAGGTCTAGCAGGAGTACACATACGTTCATAATACTATAAAAATATAAATAGGCATTTGAGTATCGAAACTCAGGCTCTGTCCAAACTAGCTTAAAACTAGCTAAAAAGCAGGCGTCCCAAAAAGCAGGAAAATATAATAAAACAAAAAACATATAACAAATAAGTGCTTGCAGTTACTAAAACATATGATAAGGTGCAATAATAAACTTATTATAGAATTTAGATTCTATTGGGGTTATGCACATATTGAGGGATAGTTATATATTTTTATATACATACTTTTTTATATATATACTTTTTTATTTAAATATTTTGTCTCTTTTTTTCTATTTAAGGTTTTGTCACCTTAGCAACTAAAGTTGTTTACCCATTAATATTATTTTCGTATATAAAATATGGGTAGCTTGTACATTGATATGGGGATGTTTGGTCACTTATCACGGTTTATTATTGCACCTTATCATATGTTTTAGTAACTGCAAGCACTTATTTGTTATATGTTTTTTGTTTTATTATATTTTCCTGCTTTTTGGGACGCCTGCTTTTTAGCTAGTTTTAAGCTAGTTTGGACAGAGCCTGAGTTTCGATACTCAAATGCCTATTTATATTTTTATAGTATTATGAACGTATGTGTACTCCTGCTAGACCTACAATCTTTACTCAAGTTTTTACTTTGTAACATTATTTATGACACCAATATGGATTTTAAATAGCAATATTGTATCCTTGCCATGGAGCTGTTACAAGTATGTTTTTAATGATCCTAACAGATTTTTTAACAGGGGGGTGGGCTAGATTTGCTGGTTGTGTTTATACGTAGTACTGAATGAGCAAATACCCATTTGGGTATGCTAATTTTTGGGCGCATAACGATGATGTAATTTAGCAGTCTATTCCAATTAGGGATTTTTTCGCGCCAAGGACTGTATTTAAGCATGTTCATTTTAATCTTTCTGTACTTTGAGAAAGGCCTCGGTGGAGGCCGAAACGTCAGCCAACCTTTTCAAATAAAAATAAGTGATTTATAAGACCTGAGAGTGCGGACCGCTTTTTGGATATGTATTTACGCTGATTTTGGACACTGCACCCAGGCATACTATAAACCCTTATCGAGAGTGCCGGTTTCTGTGCTGTTTTGTATTCTTACTATTTTAAACCTGGCACCCGTGTGATCATTTGAACTATTTGGACTATTTAACCTATGAAATGCTAAATATGAGATGGTCGATGGAATCCCTGTGTTTGATGGACGCAACACCCCTTCCTTTCGAGGTCTTAAGGGTCTAACAGGAGGCGGCTATGGAGGAATCGATGAGTCGTGGCCTTATGTGGGTCCTACATACTCCCCGATGTGTGGCCAATAAACGAGTGTATGATGATATTGTGTTGAGCGATCCATGCTGTTGATGCCGGTGAAATATTGTTTCCTGTGGCGCTGTCGCTGCACGCCACGGCAGCACTGCGGCGTTATCGCGGCATGCCGGGGCAGTAGACTAGTACCAGTGTTTCAGCGTCGAGATGATCCAGGACGACCCTTCCAATTGATGCCGGTACAGCACTTGGGTGGATCGCTACACGCTGGGGCGGTGGACCAATAAGGGTGACAAAGTTGTGCGACGATCTAGGGCTGTCCGCCCTACTGAAGCCGGAACAGCATTAAGGTGATAGCCGTGGCCACACAAGGCTGATTACGGCGTTATGTGCTTTGCGGGACAATGTGTCAAGGACAACGGAGAATGTCTGGTCCATTAACTATAGTGCCAGTTGACCGCATTCCGGAGGAGTCACCGACAGAGCCATACATCGCGACAACGCATGCTTCATGCGCATCACGGACTGTAAGGACTCTGGCCTTCCTTGGGCGCACCATTAAAAGCAGGACAGTAGCACGATGGACCCATACCAACACGTGCTATTTCACTTTAATTTAGATTCTATTTGGGGTTATGCACATATTGAGGGATAGTTATATATTTTTATATACATACTTTTTTATATATATACTTTTTTATTTAAATATTTTGTCTCTTTTTTTCTATTTAAGGTTTTGTCACCTTAGCAACTAAAGTTGTTTACCCATTAATATTATTTTCGTATATAAAATATGGGTAGCTTGTACATTGATATGGGGATGTTTGGTCACTTATCACGGTTTATTATTGCACCTTATCATATGTTTTAGTAACTGCAAGCACTTATTTGTTATATGTTTTTTGTTTTATTATATTTTCCTGCTTTTTGGGACGCCTGCTTTTTAGCTAGTTTTAAGCTAGTTTGGACAGAGCCTGAGTTTCGATACTCAAATGCCTATTTATATTTTTATAGTATTATGAACGTATGTGTACTCCTGCTAGACCTACAATCTTTACTCAAGTTTTTACTTTGTAACATTATTTATGACACCAATATGGATTTTAAATAGCAATATTGTATCCTTGCCATGGAGCTGTTACAAGTATGTTTTTAATGATCCTAACAGATTTTTTAACAGGGGGGTGGGCTAGATTTGCTGGTTGTGTTTATACGTAGTACTGAATGAGCAAATACCCATTTGGGTATGCTAATTTTTGGGCGCATAACGATGATGTAATTTAGCAGTCTATTCCAATTAGGGATTTTTTCGCGCCAAGGACTGTATTTAAGCATGTTCATTTTAATCTTTCTGTACTTTGAGAAAGGCCTCGGTGGAGGCCGAAACGTCAGCCAACCTTTTCAAATAAAAATAAGTGATTTATAAGACCTGAGAGTGCGGACCGCTTTTTGGATATGTATTTACGCTGATTTTGGACACTGCACCCAGGCATACTATAAACCCTTATCGAGAGTGCCGGTTTCTGTGCTGTTTTGTATTCTTACTATTTTAAACCTGGCACCCGTGTGATCATTTGAACTATTTGGACTATTTAACCTATGAAATGCTAAATATGAGATGGTCGATGGAATCCCTGTGTTTGATGGACGCAACACCCCTTCCTTTCGAGGTCTTAAGGGTCTAACAGGAGGCGGCTATGGAGGAATCGATGAGTCGTGGCCTTATGTGGGTCCTACATACTCCCCGATGTGTGGCCAATAAACGAGTGTATGATGATATTGTGTTGAGCGATCCATGCTGTTGATGCCGGTGAAATATTGTTTCCTGTGGCGCTGTCGCTGCACGCCACGGCAGCACTGCGGCGTTATCGCGGCATGCCGGGGCAGTAGACTAGTACCTGTGTTTCAGCGTCGAGATGATCCAGGACGACCCTTCCAATTGATGCCGGTACAGCACTTGGGTGGATCGCTACACGCTGGGGCGGTGGACCAATAAGGGTGACAAAGTTGTGCGACGATCTAGGGCTGTCCGCCCTACTGAAGCCGGAACAGCATTAAGGTGATAGCCGTGGCCACACAAGGCTGATTACGGCGTTATGTGCTTTGCGGGACAATGTGTCAAGGACAACGGAGAATGTCTGGTCCATTAACTATAGTGCCAGTTGACCGCATTCCGGAGGAGTCACCGACAGAGCCATACATCGCGACAACGCATGCTTCATGCGCATCACGGACTGTAAGGACTCTGGCCTTCCTTGGGCGCACCATTAAAAGCAGGACAGTAGCACGATGGACCCATACCAACACGTGCTATTTCACTTTAATTTAGATTCTATTTGGGGTTATGCACATATTGAGGGATAGTTATATATTTTTATATACATACTTTTTTATATATATACTTTTTTATTTAAATATTTTGTCTCTTTTTTCTATTTAAGGTTTTGTCACCTTAGCAACTAAAGTTGTTTACCCATTAATATTATTTTCGTATATAAAATATGGGTAGCTTGTACATTGATATGGGGATGTTTGGTCACTTATCACGGTTTATTATTGCACCTTATCATATGTTTTAGTAACTGCAAGCACTTATTTGTTATATGTTTTTTGTTTTATTATATTTTCCTGCTTTTTGGGACGCCTGCTTTTTAGCTAGTTTTAAGCTAGTTTGGACAGAGCCTGAGTTTCGATACTCAAATGCCTATTTATATTTTTATAGTATTATGAACGTATGTGTACTCCTGCTAGACCTACAATCTTTACTCAAGTTTTTACTTTGTAACATTATTTATGACACCAATATGGATTTTAAATAGCAATATTGTATCCTTGCCATGGAGCTGTTACAAGTATGTTTTTAATGATCCTAACAGATTTTTTAACAGGGGGGTGGGCTAGATTTGCTGGTTGTGTTTATACGTAGTACTGAATGAGCAAATACCCATTTGGGTATGCTAATTTTTGGGCGCATAACGATGATGTAATTTAGCAGTCTATTCCAATTAGGGATTTTTTCGCGCCAAGGACTGTATTTAAGCATGTTCATTTTAATCTTTCTGTACTTTGAGAAAGGCCTCGGTGGAGGCCGAAACGTCAGCCAACCTTTTCAAATAAAAATAAGTGATTTATAAGACCTGAGAGTGCGGACCGCTTTTTGGATATGTATTTACGCTGATTTTGGACACTGCACCCAGGCATACTATAAACCCTTATCGAGAGTGCCGGTTTCTGTGCTGTTTTATATATATATATATATATATATATATATATATATATATATATATATATATATATATATTGTGTTATTTTCTAGAAACAATTTAATTATTAAATGATCTCAAACACCCTAAACTAGATAACTACTTATTAGAAATTACATTTTGAACATAAAATGATATTTCAATTGCTTATTGATTCTACAGTCTCTTAATAATATTTTATTATAAAGGGAGGAGCAGGTAAATTAAGTGAAAGCCAATCAAAAGATAGAGGGCATGGGGTACTTGTACATGAGATTTTTCTTGGCACTCATTTAACTTGCTCATTATTTTTTAAGCGCTATATAAATGTTGTGGTTGTACTTTAATGGCCTAAGTAACAAAGTTGGAGAGTGCTAGATATAAGTTCTCTTTTGTAAGATCCAGATACTTCCTAAATTAAGTACAGCTATTGGACCTATTATCCGGAATCATCGGGACCTGGGGCTTTCCGGATAACGGGTCTTTCCGTAATTTGGATCTTCACACCTTAAGACTACTAGAAAATCATATAAACATTAAATACACCCAATAGGCTGGTTTTACTTCCAATAAGGATTAATTATATCTTAGTTGGGATCAAGTACAAGCTACTGTTTTCTTACTACAGAGAAAAAGGGAATAATTTTTAACATTTTGGATTATTTGATTATAATGGAGTCTATGGGAGATGGCCTTTCCGTAATTCAGAACTTTCTGGATAATGGGTTTCCGGATAACGGATCCCATACCTGTACCTTTAAAAAGTACATTATCTTACAGCAAAATGTCTATTGTTATTATGATTATGTTTAGTGATGGGCGAATTTGCGCTGTTTCGCTTCGCCAAAAAATTTGTGAAACGGTGCCGTTGTCTCGTTTCTGACGCCAGTGTCCATTTTTTTTACGCCAATCGGGCAAATTCACTGCGAATTCGCGCCTAGCGAATAAATTCACCCATCACTAATTATGTTGATAGCAGGAGAGGTCCAATACAGTAGCTGTTTAGGAAGGAGGGAGAATATTGTTTTCTAGGTGCTTAATATATATAAATATAAATGGACATTTATAGTCATTCAAAACGGCCATGAGCCAGGTTCCCACAATGGAATTAAAATATCTAAAAGATTGCAGCAACTGCTGATTTTCTGCCTCCCTCCTGATAATGTTGCAGATCTCCTTACCTGGCAACAACACGCTGATTCTTGTTATTTTGTTTGTTCTCATTCAGAAACACCTGAGCCACAGCCTGGTCACAGGTTTCCATGTGAGAGACGGAGAGTGTGTTGGAGACTGTGTCTGCTTCAGCCTATTGGTAAATGTAGAGCTGCCCTCTGTTGCCTTCAGACAGGGAATATTTGCAACTGAAAGAAATATAAAGTCCCAAACCAAGTGTAATCTCCAGTTCAGTGAAGAGTGAGTTCAACTTCCAAAAGATTCAAAAGTTCCAAGAAGTGCTACTGATCGTACCTCGAAAAAGAAAAATGGAGGAAAAAACAAGATAAAATATAGTGCATCTTAGCATATTCACACCTCAGTGTAATTGCATTCACACATTCTCAGTGTTATATTCCCCACGTAGGTGAAATATTTTCATACATACTCATACACCATCGGATATAGTGCACTGTGTTATTGAGAAAGAAAAGGGTTTTAGAGTAGGTGGATACTCACACATCAATTTAGCAAGTCTCTTGTGGTTGATTATACTCACAAACAACAAGGTTATATTTCGCTCATCGAGAATATAGTGACTCCCAGAATCCTTCCTTTGGACAATAAAGAGTGACATATGTGAAAAACATTTCACAATTCTTTAATATTAAAAAAGAAACTTTAAAATCAAGAAGAGCTCTGTGCTGTGAGATGTCTGCAGCGTTCCTCAGACCTCACTGCGCATGTTCGCGTTACTTCCGATTTTGTCGCAGCTGATGCATTTCGCCAAATAGGCTTCTAGGAAGCTGTGAATATACAAAGAACACTGCACTATATTTTTTCTCCATTTTCCCTTTTTTTGAGGTACTATCAGTCTCACTTTTTTGGAATATTTGTATTTTCCTCCTAGTACTTGCCCTCAACCCAACCAGGTGAGTGGCAACTCCCAGCATGTCTCTGCAGAGCAATCTCACAAGCAACTCTTACACTCAGGATGGATTACTGGAGGAAGGGAATAGTTATACTTTAACTTGCAGGTTAAATGAATGAATTGAATGCCAGTGGTTCTTAAACAATTAACAAGAACTTTATTAAACAGCAAGAGTTAAAATAAGGATACCAAATTATTGTTTAAAGTCTAAATGCAGATGAGTGTGTAATATTAGCAGAAGAGACAACAATGCAAAATAACATACTTATTACTTTGGTACACAGAGAAGGTGGCACATGTCAATTGAGTGATGTACCACTCATAGGGTAAACCTGGTTAGATGTGAAGATACTCATAGTGGATACTATCCAGGAGTAGGAAGGATATCCATCATGGTGCTATGCGACCCCTGGAGCTACCGCCCCCTCCTGACCAGGCAATCGCTCCAGGAATGGCTCAGCGCACTCTACATCAATAGAAAAATTAAATCAGACAAAGACCGGAACTGACGCCAAACTGACTGCAAAAAAATCTGACGCAATTGCATCTAGTTTACATCAGCACACTTAGGGGCACATTTACTTAGGGTCGAATATCGAGGGTTAATTAACCCTTGATATTCGACTGTCAAAGTTAAATCTTTGACTTCGAATATCGAAGTTGAAGGATTTAGCGATATTCATTCGATTCGAAGGATTTTAATCCATCGATCGAACGATTTTCCTTCAATCACAAATTGGCTAGAAAGCCTATGGGGACCTTCCTCATAGGCTAATATTGAGGTTCGGTAGGTTTTAGGTGGTGAAGAAGGGGGTCGAAGTTTTTTTTAAAGAGATGGTACTTCGACTATCGACCGGTCAATATGATTTTAAAACGATTTTAAGTTTGAATCGTTCGATTCTAAGTCGTAGTCGAAGGTTGAAGTAGCCAATTTGATGGTCGAAGTAGCCAAAAAATACTTCGAAATTCAAAGTATTTTTTATTCTATTCCTTCACTCGAGCTAAGTAAATGTGCCCCTTGCAGTTGCATTCATTTGAACTGGATGCAGTTGCGCGGGCAGAACAGCACAATTGTCGGCATTAAAAAAACATGCAGATTGCGTCCGAATTTTAACTTTGCTCACCGCGTTGGGATAAGTGAACGCTCTCTATTGTGTTCTGATGTCAGAATACACAATTTATTTAGAGAATACTGTACACATTATTGTAAAACATAAGAATAATTTCCATGGCCATTTAAAAAAATGAGGCTGAAGGCTGAGTGCTTTTATACAAACCATGGAACTCCGAGGTGACTTCTAATACAGATTAGTAGCACCAATTACACCTGAGGACACACCAAGGACTGTTTATAAGGATAGAATTTACAAGATATCCATGGCTCTAGTTTATTAAATATGTACCTGTTATCCAGAATGCTTGGGACCTGGGGTTTTCTGGATGATGGATTTTTCCATAATTTGAGTCCGCAAACCTTAAGACTACTATAAAATCATTTAAACATTAAATAAACCCAATAGGCTGTTTTTGCCTCCAATAAGGATTAATTATATCTTAGTTTGGATCAAGTACAAGCTACTGTTTTATCATTACAGAGAAAAAAGAAATCATTTTAAAAATTTGGATTATTTGGATAATATTGAGTTGAGTTTTCTGGATAATGGGTTTCTGGATAACAGATCCCATACCTGTATATGAAAGTTATTTCATTTCACAGTGTAACAGTGTATAGCTAAATTAATTGGTTGTCACGCTAGCATTGAATTGCACAAATTACTAAGCACTAAGCACTTTCACTAATTGATGCACCTTAAGGGTAATGTACAATTTTTAAATCAATTTTAAAATAAAATAATCAGATAGCGTGGGGTTACTACTGTCTGTTTTTTATTAATTGTCGTTTAGTAAATATACCTCTACACAAATCTGATCAACTAAATATAAATTAAAATAAACTATAAGAATAATCTTTTGGTTTTGACAGTATAACAGTGGTCATTAGACAGTTACTATGCTGTGAGTTTTAACTTTAATTTCCAAAATTTTAAAACCTTGCATGATGGTACCATAATTTTTTGGCGAAAAAAAAGGTATTTTATTGCACGTAAAAAATATAAAAAAATCTTTTCTACTGGCAAATCACAATGTGTTCACAAATACTACGTTAAAGGGAGACTTCTTTACATTGTTTTTAACCATCTGTCAAGGGCTAGCGGCTCTAGTAGGTTGGAGTCGGGATCAAGGAGGAAGTGGGTGTGCAGAGTAACAGGAAATGGTCTGCAGTTAAGCAGATCAAGCAGATCAAGGTCGATATCCAGGCAAGAAAGTCAGGGCAGGCAGCGAAACAGCATGGTCAATAATAGGCAGAAGGGTAAGGAATCAAGGATCAGTCAATACAGCAAATATAAGTCACCCAGGAACTCACTCAGGAAGAACCTAAGTTCGGGCATTGAACCTGGGTCTTTGGTGTCCTTTTATTTTGAATTTGGCTCCAAACTGCGGCGTGATGATGTCAAATGCTGGTGCGATGATGTCATTACACTGTAATGCACATGGAGCATGGGCACTGCCATTTTCAGTGAAGAAGAGGAGCACCATCAGGCTCTCCTCACACCATCTCATAGATGAGAAAACAGTTCATTGATTGATGGAGGTAATAATAACAAGTTTGAAAAAACATTTTGACTGAACTGTTGATAATCATTCATTTTTATTGCAGCATGTTGTTCCATACGTAAAAGTTACAGGAACAAGTGAAAATATGATAAATAAATTAAAGCAGGTGGATACGTTCACAGACTTCAAAATCTTCACAAAATCTTCACAATCTCTTTACAAACAATACAGGTATGAGACCTGTCAGCCAGAATGCTCGGGACCTGGGGTTTTCCGGATAATGGATGGAAGACCGCCTTTCCACAATTCAGATCTTTCTGGATAATGGGTTTCCGGATAACGGATCCCATACCTGTAATAATAACTAACTTTGCCATTAATCCATGTTTTTTTTTCCTTTCAGCAATATCGTGTTATATGATATGGAGGACTCAAATCAAACCTCATCAGACAGATTCATCCTTCTTGGCCTCACCAATATCCCATACCTACAGGCAATATATGTTTCAATATTCTTGATAATCTATATAACCACACTGTGGGGAAACTCTCTGCTTATCATCGTAGTGAGGATCAATGAGCAGCTGCAGACACCCATGTACTTTTTCCTGAGCAATCTCTCCATTTTAGACATTTGTTTATCTTCCACCATAGTACCCAGAATAATAATAAACACCTTATCACAGGATAGAAGTGTCTCAGTCTTAGATTGTGCATTGCAGATGTTCTTCCATTTAGCTGTAGGAGGGACGGAGTGTTTGATTATAGCTGTTATGGCCTATGACAGGTATGCAGCCATATGTCAACCATTACACTACAATACAGTTATGAACAAGACATTCTGTATTTCTATGGCTACTGGTTCATGGACTCTTTCTTTTATCAGTGCTTTTATCCATGTTTTTTTTATCTTCCAACTGCCTTATTGTCGTTCTCACAACCTTAACCATTTTTTCTGTGAGATGCCTCCTTTCTTCCGTCTCTCTTGCCGAGATACTTGGCCCAATGAGTTAGCCAATTATATAACAGCCAGTATAATTGTCATGTGCTCCTTTTTTTTAATTCTGGTTTCATATATTCATATTATCTCCGCTATTCTGAAGATCCGTTCCAGTGAAGGAAGAAAAAAATCCTTCTCCACTTGTACATCACATCTAACAGTCGTCTCTCTCTTCTATGGAACCATCTTGTCCATATATATGAGCCCTCACTCTGCATATTTAAGCATAGGCAAAACAGTTTCCATTATTTATTCAGCTGTGATTCCAATGCTGAACCCTATCATTTACAGCATGAGGAATAAAGATGTCAAAGGCACCATAAGAAAACAAATGAAAAATAAAGTCTAAAAACTTTCATTTCGTGGACTCATCCCCATATTGTAAATCACAGAGCATTACAGTATTCATTGGAGATCAAGTAGCTAAAGAAGGTAGATATCTGTGTCTGGTCTTCTGTCCTTGCACAAGAGTATGGGGCATATGTATATGATCAGAAAACCTTTGCAGCCCGTATGTTTCAGCCAGGACTGGGTTCCATTAAAATCTCTCTGGACACCAGGAGCTCTTGAACAAATAAGAGTTTATTATTGAGTTGACGTATAGTGGTTACAGCCATAAAATTGCAGGCCACGCACTAACATTCCTCATAGACTACTGACGTGGCAGGAGCCACTTCACCTCTTGACACTCTTTAGTAGACCTGGATCACATTCAGTGGAACCTCCAAGGAATCTTCCAACCTGCTTCCATTATGATCCCTACATTAGAGTTCTACACCAGGTTGGGTACCCATGGAATACCCACAAAGCAATTGGGTTTTCGGCAGAAAGTCTCCATTCCCTGACCATGTGGGCATTCAGAGGGTAGCTCTGCTGGGGTTAACACTCTCCCTCTCACCCTACCTTTGAATTTGGAAGGGTTTTTTCCCCTTACCCTGCTGAACAGAGTGATGTCACTTCCAGTCTACAGTAACATCACGTCATTGGGTGGTGGGCTACAGGTCAGCGGGTCTCGGTCGGCACTGGTCCTAGAGTGTACTTTAACAGAAGCTGACCTACCACTATCTATATAACTCATTCAAACGGGTCACTGTTCCCAGGCTTTATTTTATTTAGGGCGTACTCTTCACTGGGGCCTAAGTTCCAGGCTCTGCAGCAGACATCAACCTATCTCAGTAGGTGGAAGCCAATAAGACAGAACATGTTGTGGCATCTCCTTATAAAGACTACAGAATTCTGACTCCTTTTGGCTAAATCTAGAACTGCCAGGGGAATACTCTAACCTGAGATGGGAACTCTCTGTAAATTAGGGCCAACGGTTTAGCTATCCAAAACCTTTCCAGTTTGTAATATGGAAAGTTAGCTCTACGGGGCTGAAATCATAAATTAAATACTATGTATAAGATATGATCCCAGGTACAGCTTTAGCCAAGGAGACCAAATATATTTAAGCTCAATTTGCACAAGGTAAGACAAGGCCCAAATTATTTTAAAGGATGCATAATGTATCCAGTGAAAACCTCCAAATGTTCTACAGTTCGTATATAGTAGGGAGGTGTTAAATAACTACCCTAAAAATAACTTTAAAATAAAAGCAATGTGAAGGCATGTGCAGCTTAGTGCCCTAAAATAATGGGCCAGGAAAAGTCTAGCGAATCATTCCTGCAATTCTACTCCCATTCGATTAGCATACTTTATGAATTAAGTTCATATATCTGCTATATCATATAAAAAAAACATATTTTACTGTACATGCACTAAACCCATGGTTGGATCATCATTGAATATTACAACACAATATTTTGTTCAGTTATTTTTATGATGCACCACCAAAATGTCCCGTTTGTGATGATTCCCTATCATAAATTAATATATAACAAAGATATGTAAATACTTAAATGTAAAACTGTTGCACCTTTAATGAAAGGATTCATTGGATGTAGTAATAAAGTCTATGTGCATTTGTCTTTGAATTAGAGCAGCTACAGCATATTTATTGTAAATGATCCTTTTTTTCATGAACATTATTTTTTTTCCAAAGAAGCTTTAAACTCAATTATTCTATAATTCATTTTATTATTAAAATATACACAACATCTGAATCCAGGTTGCGTATTTCTAAGAGATTTAATTCAGCTGGGAGGCTCAAATCCTTGAACACCACTCACATTTTGGGAGGGATTGCTTCTGGGATAAACAGAAACAATATTTAAGCTCTTGCTCACAGCATTGTGTCTCAGTGATGGCAATCCTGTACTGAGCTGGAAGGATCTTCTCAATCTTTTTTCTGCAAGGTCTCGCACACTTTCAGGACCAATTCCTCATTCATCGGAACTATCCATACTGTAATTACAATGAGGGTATCTTTTAAATACGAAATAATTTATTTAGAACATTGATAAAACATATGGGGAATTTCTGTTTTTGTCTTGTACGAGTCGTGACCTAAGGTAAGTTCTTTGAAGATGTTTAGAAACAATTAATTAGATACAAAACATTATTCTTCTAAAAACAAGAAATAAGATTCCTGTACATGTATGGGACCTGATACTCAGAATGCTCAGAGCCTGGGGTTTTCCAGATAACAGATATTTCTTTAATTTGGATCTTCATACCTTAAGTCTACTAGAAAATCATGTAAACTTGAAATAAACCCAATAAGCTGATGTTGCTTTCAACAAGAAGTAATAATATCTTAGTTGGGATCAAGCTACTGTTTTATTATAACAGAGGAAAAAAATTGGATTACTTGGATATTTGGATTATATGATTATAAGGGAGTCTATGGGAGACAGTCTTTCCATAATTTGTTGATTTCTGGATAATGGGTTTCCAGAAATAAGGTTGCCATACCTATCTCATCAATGACGCTAAGGGGCAGAAATGAAAATGAAAATTTGAATTTTTTTTTTTGGTCAAAACTCTCAAATTCGAATTGTGAATTATCCAAACTCGATTACAGTTTTAATTCGAATGTCAAGATTTATCATACTCTGGCCCTTTAATAACTCTAATTCGACTATTCGCCACCTAGAGAGGTCCAGGGATCAATTTGGTGGTGTTTGCAGGTTTTTTCAAAGAATCAAGTTTTTTTTAAATAAAATCAAATTTGATTCGAGTTTTCAGGTTGTTTCAATTGGTCCGAGTTAAAAAAATGTGATTTTATTACTAAATTTCGATTGGTCAAATTTCACATTTATGGGAGTTTATGGGAGTTTTAAAAAGCTCACATGAATTTGAAATTTGACTCTTGATAAATGTATATACTCCCCGAGTATATATTCATAACATCGCACAATATTGCATGCATAATATTTGTGATACTCACATTTCCTTGATTGTATAACTCAGCTTGCAGCCTTGCAATAAGCCCAGGATTATTAGGCTACATAGGCAAGGTAATGTAGGTGTATGGTATTGAGCCACTTCTATGAAAGACAATTACATTTTTTTTTATCATACAATCTCCAGTCTATACAACTTGTTCACACACTTGGGAGCCTATTTATTAAACCTCAATTTTTTCTGGTTAAGTTGAAAACTCAAATTTTTAAAGATTTATTATACATCAAAGGTGCTAAAAAGCCAAATCCGAAAATACTCCAGCTACTTTTACAATTTGAAGAGGTTGTGATCTGCGTTGGGTTTTGTACGATCATCCAAAAAAGTCATAAAATTCGAATTTCCCGCACTGACCTTTTCAAGTTGATTATTTGATAAATGAGTTAAATTAGTGGATGGGAGTTAGGTTGACTTTGTTTTAATAAAAAACATGAGATAAATTTGAGTTTTAGTAAATACACCCCGTCTTCATGGTTTTGGAGGCCAACAGGAAACCCAGCCAGACACAAGAACACTGAAACTCCATGCAGATAGTTCCTGTGCTTAATCATACCCAAGACCCCAGTGTTGCAATATATACTTTTTGTAGTATTAAAGGGGACCCGTCACCCAAAAAAATTATTCAAAATCCTATTTTATCACATCAGTCAAGCAAAATGAACTCTAATTACACTATATAAATTATTTGAATCTTGTTTCCTTCCATCTGGGATTTCAAAATTATAGCAAGCAGGCAGGAGCCATTTTGTGGACACTGTTATTAAGACAAGCCTTGTATCATCTCAGAATCTTGTTTGTGCACCAGAATGTGGGACCTGATTTCCATCCCCATGCCCTGGCTACACAATTAAATGGTAAAGAGAACGGGGGAATGTGTGGAGAGCAGTGACATCTAAGAAGGGCTGAATGGAAAGTGAAAGTAATTGTCTGCCCCGCCTCTATGCCCATGGCATAGAGGAGGGGCAGACAATATTTGATTGACAACTGAGACTTTTAAATGAGCTTAGAACAGCTATGAATGCTTTAATGAAAAATAGAAATTGGATTTCATTGGACTTTTATTATACAGATTTTTGTGTCTGGGTGACAGGTCCACTTTAAACTCCCGATTGCCAGCTTAAAAATCACTTCCTAATTGAATTAAGGGCACCACGCACTGGTTACTGCAACGTCCTTGGAACCCAGGCCTGTCTTTAGTTTTGAATTGCAGACATCCTTGTTTATATAATATACAATTTCAAGTATGCTCTTGTCTAATTGTCTCATGCCCCAAATGCCACTTGACCCCTCTATATCTAGAGTTCTCTTTCATAAAATCCACAGCTGCTGATTTATTTCAAAACATTGTTCAATAGATCTCATAAATGAATCTGTATACAATGATGTCTCACATTTTGTTCCCATACAGCTATGTTGTTATAATGAGCATTACCAAGAACTCAACCCTGATCACCAAGAACAGATTCATTCTTCTTGGCCTCACCGACATCCCATACCAACAGGCTCTTTGTGTCCTAATATTACTGATAATATATATCATCACACTGTCAGGAAATGTCATACTTGTCATAGTAGTAAGGATGAATACACATCTGCAGACACCCATGTATTTTTTCCTAAAAAACCTCTCTATAGTAGATATTGGCTTCTCTTCCACCATAGTGCCTAAACTACTTCTAATTACTGTTGCTCTGGATAGAAGTATTTCACTCTTGGAATGTGCTTTACAGATGTACTTCCATTTAGCCCTAGGAGGTACTGAGAGCATACTTCTGGCAGTTATGGCCTATGACAGGTTTGCAGCAATCTGTAGGCCATTACAGTACAACACAGTTATGAATCAGAGGTTCTGCATTTACATGGCAGCTGGTTGCTGGACTGTGGGCTTTGCTAACTCCATCATTCATGTTGCTCTTACATTTAAGCTGCCTTTCTGCAGGTCCCACCACCTTGATCATTATTTCTGTGAAGAGCCTCCATTCTTCAAGATCTCCTGCCAAGATACCTGGTTGAATGAGGTGGTGATGTACATTGCAGCCTCCATACTTGGAATTTTTTGCTTGTTTTTGACTCTTGTTTCCTATGCTCAGATAATCCGCACCATTATCAATATCCGTTCCACTCATGGGAGGAGAAAAGCTTTCTCTACTTGTGCATCCCATCTGACAGTTGTTTCCTTATTCTATGGAACCATTTTATTTATTTATTTAGGTCCTGGCATTACCTACTTTACTGAGGCAAACAAGTCTGTGTCAATGATTTATACAGTTGTAACGCCAATGATAAATCCCATTATCTATAGCATAAGAAACAAGGAGATCAAGGAAACAATCAGAAAAAAACTAGCAAATCTTTATGTAAAAACAGTAGAGGAATTTCCATAGCACTTACTTTTCTATACCTATATGTTTGAGAGCAAATTATGTAAGTTCTTAAACAGTTTCATGAACTTTTATTTATGTGCACAGGATCAGATGCCGAGTCCCATAAAACAAAATTACATTTATTAGCCTTAAACCTTTAACTGCTACTGTTACTATACTATTGCTGTAGGATGACTTGCTGATTGCGAGTAGAAGTGGTAAAAGTACATAACTGAGGCACAGCAACTTTTACAATCTATACAATGCAACATGAAATATGAAATGAAAAATTATTAAATCATGTTTAAAATATATAACTTCTGTTATGAGGAGCCCTGCCATCCCATATGAAAACCAACTATGTTGTGTCAACATCATAAAGAGACACTTCTTAGGAACACCTCTGCATCCAAAAAATGCAAACATCTTAGAAGTGCATAGGACTTCCTGGTGACAAGTCCAAGGTGGTTATTTATCCAAATGCCAAAACTCAAGAATTTTTAGTTTTTTTGCTATAAAATCTGAATGGAAAAAACCTAGAATTTTTCGAGATATATTATACCCCAAAGATGGAAAAACATCTGAATCCGAAAATCCGACCTACCGAGGCTGTATATAAATCAATGGGAGAAGTCCCTATCCTATTTGGAAGGTTCTTTGGTCTGAGCTAAAATTAGTCCAAAATTCCGACTATTTTGGACTTTCCAGGCAAAAATCTGAAAAAACATGCAATTCAGGAAAATACTCCAAAAAATCATACGATTTGGATTTTCTCAATATTTAGATTTGTCCCCGGTCTGATTAAATTGTGCTTTTTTAAATAATAAATAAGGTACAATCATGGATAGAACTTTTTTTATTTAATTAGTCTGAAGAATTGAGATTTTGATAAATAAGGCCCCTAGTGTCATCTAGCTCATTGGTAACATCCATATTGGATATTGTTCATTATAATCTCAAGGGGTATAATGCACAGAAACGCCAATGGATCAACTCCTCTCAGGTAGAGTGAGAACCATATCAGAAGTGATAACCACCTTCATAAATGATAAGGTGAAGGTGCTATTACTGCTGCCTTCAGTCTGAGCCATTAAGATACCCATAATATGTCCAGATTGCAAACATAAAGGAATATGCATTAAATACAGCTGGTCCCTCCACACATGTTGACTGGGATCTGCAAATACTAATCCTTTCCAAAAAGATCTGTAGCATGTGCTGTCCATCATAGAAGAGTTATTCATGCTTGAGTTGACCAGATAGAGATTCATAAGTGAAATGAGGTGATAAAGAATTGTGATAAATGTAAGGATCTGTAAATGCCACATTTTCTTTAGAAAAAGTAGTCAAGACTAAGTAGACAATCCAGCTATAAAAATATAGAAACAGGCAATCTAGAAAACAGAGACAAAGGCTTAACAGCTATTTGAAGTCTACTGATGTAAGAAACATATAAACCCAACTACCCAGAATTATTGGTATGTTTATGTCACGGCCGGGACCCAATACCAGAACAAGTGCCAAGCACCCTGGTCTCGGTTTGGCTTCACCAGTAGTGTGACCACTTCTGGGCTTCGGGAGGAGCCCTCAGCTTACGTGGGTGCCACCTGGACTTAATGAGAGGTACAAGGCGAGATGTTCTGGCTGGCAAAGGGGCACGGCTGTTAGCAAAGTCTTTTGGGCCGAAGGTCACGGTACAAAAGGATTAGGCAGAAGGATGGTCAGACAGGCTGGGTCGAGGCAGACGGATATCAGAATCGTCAGGCAGGCAAGGGTCAAAACCGGGTTGTCAATCAAGGGGTTAAGCTGGAAGAGTTGCAGTAGGCAGGCAAGGGTCAGGATACAGAATGCAGAGTAGTCAGGGAACAGGCAGGAGTCAAAACCGGATAATCAGGACAAACAGATACAGGATCAGATACACAAGGCTCAGGAAACCACTAGAAACCCAGTTCTATCACGGGCATCTGTCTACAGTCAGAATGGGTCTTTTATAGTGGAAAAGAATTTGGGCCAAAAAAGTGCACATTCGCACCAAAACGCCACAAGAATTTTAACACACTTGGACTATTTTGGATATTTTTCTACATTTTTTATATTTTTAAAAAAGTGGATTATGGATTTTTATCATCATGGACACTATGGACACTAATTTTGTTCACTGGGGGAGTCGAGAATATTATGCACTTTATATATTGTGTATTCAGATGTTTTGGATAATTATATATGCTAATTTATTAATTGAACACCCTATTTCTAATGTCTGCACTATGGTTTCCACATGCTTGACAAAGGGGCGTGACCACGAAACGTTGCAGTCCGCACAATAAACAAGCAGGTAACACTGCAATTTGAATGCCTGTGTGCCGATCCTCTTCTGTTCTATACATAGGTCAACAACATATCCATACCTGGGGTGCTGTATATAATTTAGTGTTACATTATTCAATATTACATAGCCATAAATATGTTGCTTAGCTTTCTTGCAAAAGACCATGACCTTAAGGATTAATTATATAAAGTGTTATAATTATAAAAAATGTAAAGAATGTCTGAGGAATCAATGTTCATTGAAAAAGCATAATTGAGCTGGGAGTCTCAAAATATTAAACATGACTTGTATCTTGGGACGGATTGCATCTGGGACAAACAGAAATACAATAAATGTTCCAGCCCACAGCAATGTTTCTTATTTAAGGCAATTGCACGGAAGAGCTGATTCTCATACTTCTTCTTCAAGATCTTGACTTCCAACTCTCATTCTTTTGGCATATCCTTATTGCAATTCCAGTAAGATTCATCTGTACATTTTCATATTACCTCCACAAAATCTTCATCAGAAAAAAATGCAATGTTTGGTGTTATCTTGGAAATACAAAATATATCATAGAAGACATTTTAGTCTACCATAACGTTTGATGAAGGATATGACTTGGACCCAGCTAGAATTTCAAGTGGCCTAAGAAAGACCAGTTAATATGAGTTAAATACACAACTTTTATGAGTTAAATAAATCATGTTTATGGCACACGTGTAATTTCTATTCTTTCTTGCATGAGTTGTGATAAAAGAAAAGGTAAGTGTTTTTAAGATGTCCAGAAATGTTGGGCCAAAAGGTTGTTTTAAAAGAATAATGGACATAGGATACTCAACAGAATCAACACAACCAATGACTTCTCTATCTCTCTATATCTAACAATATTACATATACAGGTATGGGATTTATTATCCAGAATGCTTGGGACTTGGGGTTTTCTAGGTAAGGAATCTTTCTGTAATTTGTATCTCCATTCTTTAACTCTACTAAAATATAATTTAAACATTAAATAAAATCAATAGGATTATTTTATCTCAAGTAAGTAAGATGCGCTTCCAAAAATAGTTATGTTCTTTTGTCGCTAGGGAGAGTACACCAATAGTGAATTAATCCTTTAATAAATGGCCATAGTGAGAAGCACCGCTACTCACACTAAGGGGCAGATTTACCAATGGTCGAAGTGAAAATTAGAATTGAAAAAATTCAATTTTCAAGCTAATTTTTGTGTACTTCGACTAGGGAATAGTCCAAATTTGATTCAAATTTGAAAAAAAATTGAAAATTCTAATTTTGAAATTTATCATGTAATGTCTTTTTAAAAATTTGACTTCGTAAGATTCGAAAGCGCTATTGCTTTGATTCATATGATTCGAATCTGAACAAAAACTGGACCTATTCGGCCAAAAAAAAAACTTTGACTTAATTTCAGTTGGTCTTTTTGAATTAGAATTTCAAAGTTTTTCAAATTCGACCCTTGATAAAGCTGCCCCTTAGTATGGTGATTGATCTTCCGGTTTTGCCTGCAAAGAGAACTTTTATAATGAAGAACCCTCGGGACTTGTTAGATGGCCTGTCGGTGGTTATACTTCAGGCCTCAGCGGCGTGTCCAGTCCATGATCAGCTCAACGTGGTCACCAACGGTCTCTGTGGGCTCCTCATAGCAACCACTTCGAGAGACAGCATACTGACTTTATAAGATTCTACAGGGAAACACTATTTTCACATATAATGCACTTGAGGAATTATGAGAACATATGAAACACGTTGGGCTTTTTACGAGTTAAAATAAAAGAACCATCAAGTTAAAAGGAGAGCATTATTATCTGTGAAAATAGTGTTTCCCTGTAGAATCCTGTAAAGACAGTACACTGCAGCAGGCACTGGTACTACATGGTCCTACATAGTCTTGTTTTTAGTACTGAAGTGTGGTGTGAATTAGTCCAGCATTAGACAAGCTGCAACCCTCAAGGGGGGAGGTCGGAAGCCACGCCAGTGGCTTTACGCAGGGAGCGGGTCTGGGCTGGTGGAGCCCCCCAGGTTTTCTACCCAGTGTCTCGTCGGCCCAGTCCTTCCCTGCTACTGTCTGTCAAGCAGTTTTACTACAGGTATGTGACCTGTTATCCAGAATGCTCAGGGCCTAGGATTTTCTGGATAAGGGTCAAACCAAGTTCCACAGTGAAAATGATGCCCATAGACTTTATTGGGTGAAAAAAATTGTTGTTTGACAAAAAAAATGTTGACGCAGTCAAAAACAAAATTGTTGCTGTTTTGCGGATTTTTGGAGAAAAGGGTCAGATTTCACCCATCACTAATCTCTATACCTAATACTAGATCTTGAAACATTAAATAAACCCAATTGAATTGTTTTGCTTCAAATAAGGATTCATGACATGTTAGTTGGGATCAAGTATAAGGTACAGTTTTATTGTTACAGAGAAAAGGGGGAATCGTTGTTAAAAATGTAAATTGTTTGATGGCCTTCTAATAATTCAGAGCTTTCTAGATAATGGGGTTCTGAAACATTTACTTTAAAAAAGAGAGTGGAACTAAAACGGAAATAGCCAATTAACCCAATTGCCTAATGCTCCCTATATCTACACTCCATTATATCCACATCTGTTGATTTTATATTGGTCCTTATTGTTCACCACTTACAAAGTATTTTTCAGTTAAAATGTTTCTACAAACAGTTCTTTTGGCAAATCTGTGTACCTAATGACCTCTCAATGCTTTTCTTCCATCCAGGGATGTTATAATGAGTGGCAACGAGAACTCAAATATAACCATTGAAAACAGATTCATCCTTCTTGGACTTACTGACATCCCATACCAACAGGCTTTATGTGTCCTAATACTACTGATAATATACATAAATACATTGTCTGCAAATCTGATACTTCTCATAGTAGTGAGGATGAATAAACAACTGCAGACCCCCATGTATTTTTTTCTAAGTAACCTCTCTATAGTAGACATTGGCTTCTCTTCCACCATAGTGCCTAAACTGCTTGCAATTACTGTGGCGCTTGATAGAAGTGTTTCCCTGTTGGAATGTGCTTTACAGATGTATTTCCATTCAGCTCTAGGAGGCACAGACAGCATGCTTCTGGCAGTTATGGCCTATGACAGGTTTGCAGCCATCTGTAGGCCATTACAGTATAATATAGTCATGAATAAGAGGCTCTGCATTTGCATGGCAGTTGGTTGCTGGACTGTGGGTTTTGCTAATGCCATCATTCATGTTGTGCTTACATTTAAGTTACCATTCTGCAGGTCTCGCCATCTTGACCATTACTTCTGTGAAGAGCCTCCATTTTTCAAACTCTCCTGCCAAGATCCCTGGCTGAATAAGGTTGTTATGTACATTGCAGCTTTTATACTTGGGATTTGCTGTTTGTTTTTGACTCTTGTTTCCTATGCCCAAATAATCCGCACCATTATCAACATCCACTCCACTCACAGGAGAAGAAAAGCTTTCTCTACTTGTGCATCCCATTTGACAGTCATCTCTTTATTCTATGGAACCATTTTCTTTATTTATTTAGGTCCTGGAACTACTTACTTGACTGGGGCAAATAAACCTGTGTCTTTGATTTATACCGGTGTTACTCCAATGCTTAATCCTATAATCTATAGTATAAGGAACAAGCAAATAAAAGACACCATTAGAAAAAAACTGACAGATCTTTTACTAAAATAACCAGAGGAATTTCCCAGGAACTTACATTTCACTGTTTGAGGGATCTTTGTTTTGACAGATTTCTTTCTTTTTTATTTTTGCATATTCATGTTTTCAATGAGAAATATGATTATTTCTCAATTAAGTCAGCAAATGTTATATTCTTCAAGGTTGGACGGAGAAATAAGATGAAAACATAAGGTTAACAGATAATTAATATGGGTTGTAACAGGGGCTGTGGCTGCAGTGAAGGGGCTGGGAAAAAGAGATGGGGTATCAATTGACCTCTCTGTCCAGGAAGGAGGAACCAGGAAGTGCGGTATAAGATTGCACAGTTGGAGAGAGCTGAGAAGAAAAGAATGTTAGTTAAATATTTGTAATTTGTATGGAATAATTATCCCTAATATCACATGAGGTGCTATCAAAGAACAGGTTTCCTATATATATATATATATATATATAGATATATAGATATATATAGATATATATATAAAACAAACAAGGGAAAGTTGTGCTTACCACTAAGTTTTTTAAAACCATTAGGTGGGGGTGCAATGAGGCTGTGACCACAAAATACATATAGACAAATACAAGAGTCCTCTGCACTCAACCCATTATCAATATATTTAAGACAGAGACATTTTGTGCATACTGCTACTGAAAAATGCCTTACCCTTTAAACAAAACAGGGATTGTTTGTCCATATATTGCAATATATTTAAACTGGCCAACTACGTCAAAGTCATCCCATATCTGGCCAGTCCTATGCTCAATTTTCATCTGATTCATTAAGAATTCTATTGCTTCATTGTACATTTTACAACTGTAGGGATGTGAAATCTTAGACACCCTTACACTTTACAGACAGGCACATCCCTAGTAATATGGACACCTCAGTGGGTCCTTATGGGGACCTTGTGCTTATGTAACCCCTGCAGTTCACACAGTGTTCACCAGATGGCACTGTGCCAGAGTATAAAAGGTTTAGGAACCATGTGCTCTGGGTCCATTGCTTTAGCCCAACCAAGCAGGCTGGAAGGGAATGGGTAGTGCTGACCCTAGGCGCCTTGGCCCTAGTAATTAGACAGCTATACTCGTTTTATAGATCACTCTAGGAGTGATAGAGAGGTTATTTAGTTGAGCAGCTCAAGGCTCCGCCGAGGAGATTAGAGGGATTAAGATCCCAGGGTATTACTGACCCAGAGTAAGGAACCAAGTGTTGAGATAGGGATGTCAGGAGTTCCCCTAGTCTGCCACTGGAAGAGATCCTGAAAACCGGGCAATACCTATCACATGCTGTCAATTTACTCTCTGCTGTATATTCCCTAACCTGTGGGGATTCAGCCTATACGTGCTGTGAGTATATGCTTCCTTTATGCTGCTGTGTATGTTCTATACTCCATTGTGGATCAATGTGCTAAATGATCTATGTGCTATTGTTCAATAAATACTGTTCTTTGTTTAACTGTTAAAGAACAACTGGCGCCCATCATTGTGCTATCGCACCAGGTTACAGTTACACTACACCCTTGCCTCCACACCGTTGCGAGGGCTTACCCCTGAGAAAGAGAGCTCATCGGTGGTCTCAGCCCACCAAGGAAAGTAGCTTAAACTGCCCTAGCACAAGTCAGTTTACTATAGCGCTACACAATCATTGATACATTTTACATTATTGAATTAGAGAGGGTCCAGAGAAGGGCAACTAAGCTGGTAAAAGGTATTGAAAATCTTAGCTATGAGGAAAGACTGGCCAAATTGGGGATGTTGACGCTGGAGAAGAGGCGCTTAAGGGGTGATATGATAACTATGTATAAATATATAAGGGGATCGTATAATAATCTCTCTAATGCTTTATTTACCAGTAGGTCTTTCCAGCTGACACAAGGTCACCCATTCCGATTAGAAGAAAAGAGGTTCTGCCTAAATATTTGGAAGGGGTTTTTGACAGTGAGAGCTGTGAAGATGTGGAATTGTCTCCCTGAATCAGTGGTACAGGCTTGATACATTAGATAGCTTTAAGAAGGGGTTGGATGGTTTTTAGCAAGTGAGGGAATACAGGGTTATGGGAGATAGCTCATAGTACAAGTTGATCCATGGAATAGTCTGATTGCCATTTTGGAGTCAGGAAGGAATTTGTTCCCCCTCTGAGGCAAATTGGAGAGGCTTCAGATAGTGTTTTTTGCCTTCCTCTTGATCAGATGGCAGTTAGGCAGGTTAGAGTTCAAAGGTTGAACTTGAAGGACGTGTGTCTTTTTTCAACTTAACTTACTATGTTACTATGTATTCATCATACTGTGTGACAAATAATGTCAGAAAAAATGATGTCAAAAGCTGTGTAATATATATGGCACATTTATCTAGGTGTGTGTTTTATTTTATGCCACCTGAATCCAGGAATTACATCATTTTACACCACTAAAGACCGTGCATTATCTTTTGGGAAAAAAGTTTGCGTCAAAGGAAAACATAGGCAAACCCTACATTGGATGAAAACCAAATGATTGCTTTCCTTTACTCCATATTTTACAAAGATGTACACAATCACTGAAAATCAATACACAGCTGGATAAATAAAATTATTTTACTGAGTGATGCCTGCTGGTGGTTGGTGTATTTTGTCAATGGCCCCTAATTATATACTTTAAGATGACTATAGGCATCAATACTATGCTTGTCTATGATGACTAGGCCCCAAAACTGCACTGCATAATTGAGGCAAGGCCTTACTAGGGATCTATAAAGAGGCAACATTATGTTTTCATCTCTACTGTGTTTACATCCCTAGCGGCATTGTTCTTTTTTGTACAAGAGAGTACTTTATTAGCTTAAGTAGCCACTGACACTGCATAGAGTTGCAAAGTCTGTTATCCACAAAAAATACAATTTATTTTACAGTTGGAACTAAGGCTAAATGACTGATAAAGCAATGTTTTCATTTATCTGTAACCTTGTTATATGCTTATGGGTGCCTTCACCAGATGTGTTTTAAAGTGATGGAATTGTTGATCATTTCAATATATTTCGCTACTGTTTAATAAACTCTAAACATTGTATATTTCTTTTTTTTGTTACTTAAAATTTTTATTATTTTTCACACAAAAGTACAAAGCATGACATATCCACGAATCATTCATTTACGTAAACAGAACAAGCTCTATGAAGTATCCAGATACAGAAATGAAGAAGCATATCAAATGAATCATGCATTAAAATCAACAGTAGAAAAAAATTTGAAAAAGAAAATAAAATAAAATAAAAAAGACTGTGACATTGAAGCGATTACTGAAAAGTAAAAACCCGCTATATGTGGATAAGGGGAGAGAGATCCAACCATACTGCCAAAAAATAAAAGATAAAAGAAACAGTATAGGGGCTAGTTGACTGTCGAGGCCTATGATAGCAGATCCCAAGCAGCCCAAGTTTCCGTAAACCGAGCCATTTGGTTATTTAATGCCGCTATGCCAGCCTCAAAAGCTTTATTGCTATTTACTCTATTTTTTATTTCTGTCAGGGAAGGTATATCCTGTGAATTCCACTTAGCGGCTATGCTCATGCGAGTAGCCGTAAAAATTTGGTTGAGAAGAGTAAACATTGTATATTTCAATCACATAGAATCAAACAGCAAAAATATCTCTACTCTTTCTGACCCTGGATGACATTCTGGTTGGCTCATATACAGTAACTGAATCCCCCAACTAACAACTATGCTGTGATTAAAACACATAAAGTAGACACAAAAATGTATATCGATACCTTAGGGGGAAAAATCAAATAATTAAGACTAATAGGGGAGTCTTAACAATCATCTGTTGTTGTTATTGTTGTTTTTAATTAGCTTCTGGCTCATAATGACTGTATAATGTACTATTTAAAAGCAAGCATTAATTGTTTCACATTTGCTCTTCCTTATACAGTAGAGAATGACTGTATTATCTACACAAAATGATTTTTCCCAAAGCATGCTCTAACTTGATAGCTCTGATAGAAAAGCATATGTCCTTTCCTAAAATGAAATGAGAAGACAAATAGAAAATCAGAATTAAAAAAAAAAATACCATCATAATCGATCAATGCTATAAGGAAAGTGAAACATAATCAAGAAAAGAAATATTAGTTTAGGCAAAACTCAGCCTTATATTAATTCAGCAGCTATATTCTCCTTCCAGCCTTTCATTAAGGTAAGCAAATTGGTTAGTTCAAGATATATGGGTTTTTATGTGTTTTTATTTGTGAACAGGATTTTCATTTGGCACATCTGAGATTAAGAAAAATGTATTATGAAGAGCATGAGCATTTTTGGATTAGCTAATTGTGAATAATTCTATACAACTACTTACATCCAGATGTGATATTGACTGTATAATGTCTTGGGAAATCCTTAGTTAAAGATGTAGTTAAATAGTGATATTGAAATAAGAGAAAATGTTCATTGCTCCTTAAAACTAGGGTATCTGTACCTTTTGATGCCTGGTCAAAATATTATCTCTGGTGCCAAGTCCTGCCCTCCCTTTGATGTTATACACAGGCCAAACACACTTGGTACCTTTGGCAATGGGTGTTATTCTATGTGAGTCACCATTAAATTATAAAATAATAATGAAATGTGTTATATACATATATAGCAACCAGGATACATTTTAAAACTTGTTTGTGTGTATCTTCCCTTGTTTATTTGGGATTTCTCCAGGTGTAGAATTAGGTTTGCCCCAATAGTATGTGTTGAAATGCCTGTAGGAAAGTGTCATTGTATCTTTACTCTGACAAGAACTGATAACTGATAACTTTAAAGTGTAATATGTCAACATTAAATAGGTCAGTGAAAGACACTGCAAATAACCAGAGGAAAGTTCACCAAACTGAAGCTCACAAAATTTCACCACTCTTTATTAATTCATATGGGATTTGTTTTTCTCTGGTTATTTGCAGTCTCTTCTAGTGATGGGCGAATAAATTCGTCAGGTATGGATTCACAGTGGTTTCTCCTCCAGCAGAAAACTGCGGCAAAAATTCACTGGCGAAAAATCCAACGTGAAAAAAAATTGTCTTTAATGTATTTGGACAAAATAGTAGCGTGTATAAAAATTGTCGCTCACATCAAAATTGTAACTCGTCAGAATTATTTTGACGCCCATTGACTTTAAAGCATTTCGCATACGCCACAGATTCGACCATCACTAGTTTCTTCATTTAACTGACCTATTTAGTATATTAGACACATACAAGAGTCCTCTGCACTCAACCCATTATCAATATATTTAAGACAGAGACATTTTGTGCATACTGCTACTAAAAAATGCCTTACCCTTTAAACAAAACAGGGATTGTTTGTCCATATATTGCAATATATTTAAGCTGAACAACTACGTCACAGTCATCCCATATCTGGCCAGTCCTACGCTTAATTTTCTTCTGATTCATTAAGAATTCTATTGATTCATTATACATTTTACAAAAGGGACTAGTTTTACCTGCAACTTACTTGCTTACTTACTTACTATTTAGGATATTACACTTTACTTTAACACTTTCCTTCAGACATCCCCACACATACATAAACAGATGCAAAAGGTCAGTTCTATCAGAAGCCAATTAACCTGCTGGTGTGTGTTTGCGCTATTGGGGCAAACTAAATTCTACACTTGGAGAAATCCCAAACAAACAAGGGAAGAGCATACAAACAAGTGCTTGGTGCAATGGAAGGAACATCATCATTGCCGTTGCATATGTATGCATTGTACACTGTATATGTATGCATTATTAAAAGAAGCTGATTGCATTTTAATTTTAAAATATAAATTTAATAACAAATATTATCTCATATTATATAAGTAGGCTACTTGTTCACATTCATTCAAATCCACTTATTTGTATGTAGAGGATTCATCATGGTTCCGGTTTAAGCAAACGAATCCCAGATAACAAATAAATCCCTTCTGATCATAACAGGACTTCCTCAAATATTTCCACCACTTTATTGTAATGAGCTAATAGCTGCATTTTCTTATACTAGAAAAATTATCATGATTTCAGTTTAAGCAAACTGATCCCAGATATCAGATAAATCACTTTCCTCCAATATATCCAGTACTTGTCTCTAGTAAGCTAATAGCTACATTTTCTCCTATTTAGTGTTCATGCCCGGAGAATCATGGATTATCCAAATCAAACTTTTGTAAATCGATTTATCCTGCTTGGACTTTCAGATATACAATACCTACAGGTTCTTTATGTCTTAATATTCTCAATTATATATGTAATCACAGTGTTGGGGAATACACTGCTTATTATTGCAGTACTAATTAATGTCCACTTGCAGACCTCCATGTATTTTTTCCTTACTAACCTTTCCATTATTGATATCTGCTGTTCTTCTACCGTTGTGCCTAAAATGCTTGTAAACACATTATCTCTGGATAAAAGCGTGTCACTTGTGGAATGTGCCTTGCAGATGTTTTTAAGTCTGGTTCTTGGAGCAACACAGTGTATAATATTGACTATAATGGCCTACGACAGGTTTGTAGCCATCTGTAAACCACTACACTACAACACAGTCATGAACAGGAGAGTTTGCATTTTTCTGGCTGTCTTCTGTTGGACCGTGGGCTTTATCAATTCTAGTATCCATGTGGTGTTCACCTTCCAGTTGCCTTTTTGCAGGTCTCACCATATTGACCATTACTTTTGTGAGATTCCTCCTTTCTTGCAGCTGTCTTGCAGAGATACTTGGTATAATGAGGTATTAGTGTACATCTCTGCATGTTTAATTGTGGTTTGCTCATTCTTTTTGACTCTTACCTCCTACGTTTATATAATCTCCACCATTCTCCAGATCCATTCAACTAAAGGAAGACAGAAAACATTCTCCACTTGTGCATCCCATCTCACGGTGGTCTGTATATACTATGGCACAATTATGGCCATGTATTTGGGCCCTCACTCTGCCTATTCTCCACAAAGATCCAAGATTGCATCCATTATTTATACATCTGTAACACCAATGTTGAATCCCATCATATACAGTGTAAGAAATTATGATATCAGACAAACCATAACAAAAAAATTAATAAGGAAGTACAATTAATAACAATCTCCATCTTTTAACAAGACTTGCGAGGTGAGAACCAAGTTCTCAAATTTTTGTAGATGAGTAACAATGGTCTACGACTGCTTTTCAAAGTCAGGGCTTTTTATTCCATTTACAGAAAACCTTAACTCTACATTATACAATGATATTATTGACAGTTCTGTGCAATTTTTTAGAAAAATAATACTCCCATGCACAAGTAAGGTTTTTACAGAATTAGATTGCTGAGATGGATGTGGCCTGCACACGAAATCTAATTTCAAACCTATGGGAGGGCTCACAGTGTGCCAGGCCAAGTCTGTGCTGATTGCTGAATGAGACTGAATAGATGCAAATCCTTCAACTATGTTCCACCATCTAGACTATAAGTAGAGGCTGTTACAGCAGCAAAGGGATGAGCAACTTTATAATAATACCCTTCTTTAATTCTTTTTGGCATAAGAAATTGGACTGGCAGGTTCCCAGATATTTTTGTAATATAAAGGCCGAAACATATGCAACAATAAAACTTTTTATATTTTGAATAAGACCTGAGAGTGCGGATCTTACTTGCTGGATACAAATCGTAATTACTTATACTGCACCGAGGCAAGCTATACTTATTTTCGAGACTGCTGGCTTTCTCATGGACTGTTATATATAGTGTTGCACCGAATCCAGGATTCAGTTCGGGATTCAGACAGGATTTGGCCTTTTTCATCAGAATTCGGATTCGGCCGAATCCTTCTGCCCAGCCAAACCGAATCCAAATTTGCATTTGCAAATAAGGGAAATTGCATGACTTTTTGTCACAAAACAAGGAAGTAAAAAATGTTTCCCCTTTCTACCCCTAATTTGCATATGCTAATTAGGATTCGGATTCGGTTCAGTATTCAGCCGAATCTTTCGCAATTAATTCGGGCCATGTCCAAAATAGTGGATTCGATGCATCCCTAGTTTTATATATTTATATACACACAATGTATAGTAAGAATGTATAGTAAGAAGTCGTGTCATGCTTTATAGCTGACACTAGCTATAATTAAAGTGGATATACAGAACAGAGCACTCAGAGACCCCAAACACCTGAAAAAAAGACAGCAGTACACATTGAAGGAAACAACTCCATATCAGTTTTTAAAGGGTGCCTTGCAAAAGTATTTGTCCCCTTTACTATTTCTCTCCTTTGACTGAAATACTACACTTAAATTGTGATATTTACATTTCAAACTCATCCTTTTCTTATTATTTTATGTTAGAAAACATAATGCTCTTGGACTTATTTTCATCAACAGGGTTTGCACTTCTTGTTAAAACTAAAATATGGGTGAAATACTACAAAGAACATGTTTAAGACTGTGGTCAGCTAGATAATATCCCAAACACAAGATAAAATAACATTAAAGTGTCTGAAGAACAAAAAAGGTGCAATTACCAAGTTAAAGCCAAAATCACACATAAAGAGAATCTGTACAACTCTCTAAAGATTGTAGTGTAGTGGAGCTGAATACTATTTCAAACAGCATATATTGTTGATTTAAAAACAAAAGCTCAGTGCTTTGATAAAATAAAAAATTATAAGTGTTTGAAATCAGAAAAAAAAACATTTTATAAAGTTACTTTGTGGTATAAATGTGCAGGACATTAATTTAAATTTTTTTTACTATTTTGCACTATATTGGTGACATTTACACGAGGGTGGTTATTTATTGCCGGTCATGTGTTTGAGTTTTTTTACCTAGAATGAACTCTAATGACCTTGAAACTTGAATGGTATTTTATTTATGAAAAAACGTGAAAATCTAAAAATCGACCCAATGTTACCGACCAGAAAAATCCAATTGGGATGCAATTCGAAAAGAGTTTTTCTCTGGAAAAAAACAGAATGTCTGGAAGGCTTTTAACTTCTTCAAATAGGTCAGCGGACCTCTGCCATTGACTTCTAAATAAACTTGTCAGGTTTTAGGTGGCGACCTATCAAATTCGAGTTACTTACAGGGTATGGGGATGATAAATCTCAGATTCGAATTCAAATTTGAATTTCGAATTCTAATTTCCATTGGTGGTTTTAAACTCAAAATTGTGAGTTTTGACCAAAATAATTGCAAATTGAATTTACCATTCGAACCTTAGTAAATCTGCCAGAGGAGTTCATTTAATAAAACTCTTCTTAAACTAACAAAAAGAAGCATTTTGCATCAATTTTAAAAAGTCACACAGAAATTAGATGGTAAATACCACCACAATGGTATTATAACAAAAAAGCAAAGTTTTTATAAGTAATGTGTGTTACTAGATGAGCACTGGTGCAAAATGTACATGGACTCCTTCTCTTCCATCCTTTCTAAATAGAGCCATGGACTTCCCAGCAGACCCCATCGTGGACAGTCCCTAGTACCCTGGTCCATTATTTTTGCTGCTATTTGCTAAGTAACTGCAGTTGGGTGGTTGTGCTTGACACAAAGTATTGAACACCCAATAAAAGGAGCAGGTGAAAGGCCAGGGTGAGGTATACACAAGAAAGGAATAAGACATTAAAAAATGTGATAACAGAGTTAGGTAGAGGGCAATAGATAATTCCAGAAAGTCTAAAATGTGTTATTTAGTGAACGCTCTAGTTATTTCAAAATAATAAAGGAAGAGAACTCCAACAAAATCTCTGCAAAACTTTGACTCCAGGTTGTGGTTACATGACATGTTTCAGGTAGATACTCTTTATTAAGTGTACAAAGACCATTACCATGTGCTTGTATATGTCCAAAATAACCTTTAACTCAATTAAACCTAGGGTATTCTGGGTAAACACTTCAATTAGACCTCATTAGGCCCACAGTGATTCTATACAAATTTTCAAAACCATAACATTCATATAGCTATACATTTGAATAAGTTATAAATACAATGTGGCATATAAGTGCAAATAGTAAAAAGCATTATAAATACAAAAGGAAAATTATGGTTAAAAAAATAGTCCAACATTGTCCATAATCAAAATGTAAGCACAGATTCCTTTAGAGAAACCACAGGGACCTCAATCATAAACAGTCCACACTTATGGTTGGCTACTGTATAAACCTGGCCCTCCTGATGATGGGAAACTGCCCAGAAAGGGCCTATCCCATGTACCATTCCCATATGTTGCAGAACTACAGAAATATACTGTGGTCTATGTGGATTACAATTAGTGATGGGTGAATAAATTCACCAGGCGTGAATTTGCGGCATAAAAATTGTCGTGCATCAACATTATTTGGAAGCCCATTGACTTCACAAATTTTTCGAAACGGGACAAATTCGGCCATCACTAATTACAATTCAAGATGCACTATGAACAATATTTCTTATGCAATTAAGTCTTGCTTTGTCTGATGGGGCAGGGCGTATGAGTCAGGGGGCCTAGCGGCTCCCAAAGGGAGTAGTCCGGACCTAGGAAGAAGCCAGGAGCAAAAATCCAAGTTGTGGTAGCTAAAGGGTTAAACAGGATACGTGGTCAGGTCACAGGCAAAGTTCTTCAGGCAGGCAGCGAAGGGTCAAAGTCCAGAACTAGCAGGGATCAAGATCAGGAATCAAACAGGAAAACTTCACAGGGAAACACCCAGGTACAATGCAGGAATAATTGATACGTATAATTGGGCAGCATCTCATCATCTAGGGCGCTCTTTTATTTCAAACTTGGTGCCAACCAGTGACGTCATGGCATCAGCGTCATTGCTCCGGCGTCATCGCGCCGGCATCCATTCTGGTTCACCGTGCCGTCGTCGAAGTACCCACGTGTGCTGAATGGGCACCGTCATCTCGGATCTTCCGCCGCCGGGTGCAGACACGCCGCTGAGCGCTCCCGTGGCCTTGACAGTATGAGGTCCTTAAATGTTCTGTAACTTCACTTGATATTTACTGCTCTTGTAGTTTACACTGGCACAATAAATGGAAATTTGCAATAGAGCGCATAGGCATTAGCTTAAAATTTACTACTTCATATATTCGTAGATTGTAAGCAGGATTTACTAGGTCTCTTACTACTTGACATTCTATGTATATTTATACTTGTAGGAACCCATAAGGTTAATGCTCCCCTACACTTCCTTGTTCGATTTGGGAAAAAAGCCCATGGACCTACTTTAGCTTATTAGCATACTGTGGTTTATTTGCCCAGAGGCTGATGACAAGTTCCTGCCACACTTCAGTATAGTGCTGGACATCTTGGTCTAGGAGCTTGTTCTCCCCCCCCCACTCCAGTAGGAAGTGGATGCACTGGGAGCCTGGAGCATTATGCCCAGTAAAGGGAAGGCCCCAAGCAGGCCTGGACTGGGAGTCAAAAAAGGCCCTGTCATTCCGAGTACTCAGAGGCCCAAACTGCCTCCTACCAGCCCAAACAGCCTCCTACCAGCCCACTATATGGTAACTTTTATGGAGCCGTTCAGCAGCCCCTCTGGCATTTGCCAGAACCCACAGATTGCCAGTCCGGGCCTGGCCCCAAGTAAGGTTAGGCCCTTGGTGAAGTCGGGATACAGGAGGGACTATGTGGTGTAGTCAAGACAGGGTAGTTCTCTGTAACACAACTTTCTAGGAAAGTGAGAAAGATAGAACTGGTGAGCAAAGAGCATCCTGTGCTCCAATTAGGAGGGATAGCAAGGGCGTAGCTCTCCCCTCAGGCAAGACTGGCCTATAGAGTAGGGATCACAGCCGAATAGGGATTTAGTGGTAGTGATTTCCTTGATCCAATGTGTGAGGATCCAGGTCATGCAACAGAGATCCTGAGGCTGCATTTATCCATGTGGTACTCTATCTCTACAGGAGTGTCACATTGTGCTGGCTCTGAAATGCTAAGTTGTTACCTTACATGTGATGTACCTCAGAGGACTGTGAGTATCTAAATCCTGATTTGCCCTTTAAGAGAATAAAGCCTGTTGCTATTTGTTTTGTTCAAGAACCTTCTGGCATCCAATTCTTTTATTTAGTAATGAAGCACAAGTGAGGTGTAGTTGCACAACACCATTACTTCACCCTTTCATGTAGCAAAGGCCCACCCTGTGGCGAGAAGGTCAAATGTAACTGGTGCTCTGCCCGTTAGACAAGGTCTATCTTAGCCTAGATTGGGTTACATAATTATTATAATCCTTGTCCTCCCTGTGTGTCCTTTTCTATATTCTAAAATTGCACAGCACTGCATATCCTAGTAGTGCTTTATAAATAAAGTTATACAAACAAACAGGTATTGTTCTACTACATATCCCTTTCTTAAACACCAATACTAATTAGTAAATTTCTAATGGCAAAAACTCTGCTGGAAGATGAGAAGAGAGTCAAGACACATCTAATTGAGTTGGGAGTTCCAGAATGATTTCATCTGAGACCTTTCTGTACTACTGAGACAAACAAAATTGCATATACAGTAGTACTTATGAGACAGGGTCATATGATTTAATATTGTTCCAGCATTAATATAAATAGCAAGGAAAGGTGATACATAATAAATTACACAATGATATCAAAATTAATATCACATTAATACATCCAGCATGTTTTTCCCAGCAGGTAAGGCCATGTTTGCAATGTTTGCATTTGTTTGTAAAGAGATGATTAAATCCTCTGCTATTTCTCATAGCTCTTTATTTATGAATAAAAATCTAGCTACAGTATATTTGTAAGAGATTATGATGAGAGGCCCTACAGTATCCTACAGTCTCTGGGAAAGTTAAGCAACATTATGAAAACAATTCCGCATATATTTACAAAACTATTCATCCTCTTGACCGCTTCTCTTATTTTACCGAAATACAAATCCCACACTGAAATTATATCTCTACAATATTTTCAGCATTTATATTTTTATAAGAAATTGCTTTATTTTTTCAACTGGACTGAGATCATGGCTTTGACTGGGCCATTTCAGGACATTCACCTCTGAGTTGTTCTCTTTAAAAGGTTGACCCGTACCTACAAAGAAGTAAGGAGGTGGCTTTTTTTCTTCAGTAAGGTATTGGCATCTTGTCAAAACAAGAGAAAGTATATATTGTTCAATAAACAGGAAAAATACTGCAGAAGAACCTGTTTCACTGCTAAAATCTTGCGGGAAAGATCTGCAATCACCAGGATATACGAAAAGGCAAAAAAAAATTTACACTGACGTTAAAGTTAATGGGCGTCCCATAACTTTATTGTTGATGTGCATTGATTTTGACGCGAGCGACTTTTTGGACGCGCCTCAAATTTTTTTGACGCAGACAGATTTTTGCGGGAGTTTTCCAAATTTATTCGCTGGTGGTGAAACGTGGAAATTTGCCTCAAATTTGCACCAGGCTAATTTATTCACCCATCACTACTCAAAAACAAAAAGGTGCAATGGCTTAAAGTACAGTTCCTGATATAGATGAATATCCATGGGATTATTTGAAAATTGGTATTACAAAATACTAAAAATAAAAGGTTTAAAAATTGGGGTGACAAAAAATATTAAAATGTGCAAAAAGCATATTTTAGTTGTTCATATTTTCTTATTTTTGTAACAGAAAACAATGTCATATTTGAAATGGAAACATTACAGAGAACACAATTTCAAAGTAGGATTTATGTATCAGTAAAACGAGACAACTGGAAAAGGGGATTAATTCAAAGTACTGGATATACCTTTATAAAAACTATATACTGTCAGTAACAGAAAAGGTGATTAAAGAAATTAAAATCATTTTGCAATAACTTTTCAGGACAATAATTCATATAGACATTTTTCACTTCTATGGTAAGTTTTAGAAGGTGATAATTTAATGAAGCTTTTCTTAAACTTCTTCTTAAATAAGCATTTTGAAACATAGGGACAAACAACCAAAAAAACTAAAAAAAAAGCCACACACAAATGATATGACAAATAACACCACAATGAAACAAATTCTGCATTTTACAGAAAATGGCAATTAATGGAGGGCACTCCCTTTATACAAATTTAGCAAAGGGTGCAAGGCTCTTACCCAAACAGAGCCAAAAAATACTCATATTTATTTGGTGGGGCTTTTTGGGACAGAATATCAAATTTATCATGAATAGAAAAACTTAAATTTTTCAAGATGTATTATACCCCTGATGCTGCAAAAAGCTTGAATCTGAAAATCCGCCATCTCAGACCTGCTTGAATAAGTCAATGGGAGAGGCACCAATTTCAATTTGAAGCTATTGTGGTTTGCTCTGGGTTTAGTCCAAAAATCTGAAAAATTCATGGCTTTCAGGCAAAAACCTGAAAAAATCGAGTGATTCAGGAAAAAGGTTTCTGCATTTTACACGTGGGTATCAAGAACCAAGTATAAATAGTTCTGGAGTCTTTGGTTGGCATTACCTGACTATCTTCAGACTACAGCAGGGAAAGTAGATAGATAGCCAGTAAGGAAATGACTTGCCCTGGTAGGTTGTAATTGTAATTTGTCTTTGCTCTTACAGGTGTAACCTAACATATGGGAGAAGAGACGCAAATTGGATGGTGTCTTGATTTGTATTTTTTTTTAAATCAAACAAATCAATTAAATAAATCATCATGAAATATATGTATGTGAATTGATCAACAGTAGAAAAATTCAACCCCAAGTTAGATATATCTGGGTATACAACAATTACAGGTTTTTTTAAATAAAAATATAAATAACTGTGAAAAATGTTTCAATACAGGTTGCGAGTTGTTCCTAATGTCCTGGGTCAATCTTCACAACTTTACAAGTGTGTATTGTTTTGTGACTGTTGCATGCAATTCACATGAAGTCCATAATGCAAACTCAACCAATGGATGGTTATGGCATAAGTCACACAGTCAGGAAGCCACCCAATAGATTCAAGCAAATTGGAGCCTCTTATTAGCATCTAATTGGTTTTAGCAGGGTTTTTAAAATGTATGATAAGAATGTTTTCAAATATTTGTATACACACCATTGCCTTTAACTTTCTTTGTGTCATGCCAGATCATACTTTAACTCTCCTTCCATTCTCAGGAATTCTGGTTTGGTATATCAATGCATTTGCCAATGCACTATTATAAGACTTTCTTGAGGAATTCATTATGACACAGATCAGCTGTATCTGAAATGATAAAAGTGGATACAGATATAGGCAACTTGGCAAAATAAACATTTAATCCATTTTTTTTTATTAGCAAGAAGAAAAGAAAGAAGCTGAGCTTGACTGTGGCTACGGGGGATCGGAGAGGTTCACCAACAGTGGTGTAACTGCATGGGGCTCCACCAGGTCCGGACAGAGATTCAAAAATAGGCCCTTGGATTTCAAATACAAAGTTGCCTTACCAGCTCACCACTGATCCATTAACTAGTGTCTGTCTATGGCATCTTACAGCAATTACCAGAATTTACAGTCGAGGCCTCACATAGGGAATTTCCCACGGCAGAGTCATGGACTTCCCAGTAGGCCTCATCATGGACAGGCCCAAGTGCCCACAAACCTGCTAAAAAATGCCACTGCATGCCCGTTGCAGAACAGAGTAAGGAAGAGGGCATTAGATAATTTCACCTTGATTTGTCTTTTTTTTCCTAAATATTTACCCTTGATCTAATTTTTGCTACAGACCAAAATTTGTCTACAGGTATATCTATCAATTCTGTTCAACAGCTTTGAGGTCAAGATATATTCAAATCTATAAGCACATTACTATTAATGCCGATTAATGCTGACATTTTAGTAAACTTATGCTTCGGAGAAACCAGTCTTTGGCATTAATAAGTCATTCATGTAGAGGAGATGTTCTACTGACAAACTGTTCTTTTGAATTTATTTGCCATGCAGATAATAATGAATGTTATGATGGACATAAATGTGACAATTGGGAACAGATTTATCTTACTTGGCCTCACAAATTCCTCTTACCAGCAGGCTGTTTGTGTTCTAATGTTCTTGACAGTGTACCTAATAACATGGTTGGCAAACTCTCTACTTATCATTGTTGTGAGCATTAATACACATCTTCGGACGCCCATGTATTTTTTCCTAATCAACCTCTCCATTATTGACATCAGCATGTCCTCCTCCACATTGCCCAAAATTCTCCAAATCACGTTTGCTCAAGATAAAAGTGTTTCACTCTTGGAATGTGCCACACAGATGTTCATTATTTTAGTTCTTGGGGTGACAGAGTGCACAATTCTGGCTGTTATGGCCTATGACAGATACGCAGCTATCTGTAAGCCATTGCACTACAACACAATCATGAATAAAGGATTATGTATAGGTCTGGCTGCAAAATGTTGGATTGTGGGCTTTATAAATGCTGTTTTCCAAGTTTTCCTTACATTTCAATTGCCTTTTTGCAGATCTCATCACATTAACCATTATTTCTGTGAAGTACCTCCATTCTTCCGATTGTCATGCCAAGACACTTTTTTCAATGTGATAGCCATGTACGTGGCAGCTTGTGTTATTGTCATTTCTTCATTCTTTTTAATTCTTGTTTCCTATGTTTATATCATCTCTACCATTCTCAAGATCCGTTCAAGTGAAGGAAGACTTAAAGCTTTCTCCACTTGTGCATCCCATCTCTCAACAGTCTCCCTCTACTATTGCACCATTATGTCAATGTATTTGCGTCCTCGTTCTGCCTATTCTCCTGAGACAGACAAGACTGTGTCCATCATTTATACGTCTGTGACTCCAATGCTGAATCCCATCATATATAGTATAAGGAATAAGGATATCAAACTGACTATAAGAAAATATTTAACATCTAAGCAAAAATATTTTTTTCAGTCTTCCATTCATCAGTAGTAGATAAAAGTTCAGGAGGCAAGTATTTCTCTTTGTTCAACATGAATTCAATAAACAGGGCTTGCGCTACTTTCTTGCTAGGTAGATAATTAGATTACCAGTATACAACCCCCACCCTGCCCCCTTTTTTGTGATTGTTTTGCTAGTAAGGGATGCAGGGTGATTATCCATACACTCGTAATTATCTACCTCACAAGGATTAAACATGGAGTTTTGCTCTCTTTAGCTCAAGAAACAACAGAAGACGTAGTTAGTTTGTGAGTAAAACAATAGTCAAAAAGTATGTGCAGCACCATTCAACGCAAACTTTAAGTGATTTGACAAATGTCAACACTTCAGACACTGCATCAGTACAATTTACCAAATATAAGCACCCCATTTGTTTTCAGACTCTTTTTAGGAGACCCCTACCCCCATCACACACAACAATGTAATCTCTATTCATATCATATTGGCTATATTGTCTGTATCTCATTTTTGTTTTCACAGATATTCATTATATTCATCATATAATTAAATGTTGTTAGGTCAAAGTAAAGTGTGTTTCATTAGAAATAATGACAGTGTAAAAGCTGCCTTTGCTTTGCCTTAATAGTACTTAATCCATGGATTCAGTACCTGCTTGTACAACACAGAGGTAAAATATACAGTTTACTCTGAGAGTGTATAACCTCTAGTTTAAGTAATAATAATTTCTTATGCAAAATTTGACTATATCTAGCATAAGTAATTCTAAAACAACTGGACTTGCTGAGTAATCATTGAAGATGTTTCCCTACTCAGTAGCTTCTTCAGCAGCTTTATAGACAGGAACATGGCTGTGCAATGGGTTCTCTAGTATCTCCCATTGTAGCTTACTTGTACATGAAGGAAGTGGAAAGGAGGGCCTTACTTACATACCAGGGAACTACACAGAGTCACTGGTTCAGGTATGTAGATGACACTTGCGTTAAAATCAGATCCATTGAAGTGGCGGCCTTTATGGAACACATTAACTCAGTGGACAATAACATTAAGTTCACAAGGGAAGATGTCCACGAGAACAAACTTGCCGTTTGGACTGTTTGATATGCATCCAAGAAGGGAGTAGCTTGTAAACGGAATCATACAGAAACCCACTCATACGGATAAATATCTGTTGTTCAATTCCCAAAATCCGCTGGCACACAAACTGGGTGTCATTAGAACTCTGAGCCACAGGGCGGAAAATGTGACAACTGATCCAGAGTCCAAGGACAAGGAGCTTTGAAAGCGTGTGGCTAACCAGACTGGGAATTTGTCAAAACAACAGCAACCAAGCCTAACAGGAAAAGCAAAAGAAATAACCGCCTGGAGACATATAGTAGGCAGAATATAGTCATCCCATATTTAGAGTGTCAGAGAGGATTTTCAACAAACACCACATCCCTGTGTTTTTCAAATCTAGCAACACACCAGGGCTCATTTATCAACACTGGGCAAATTTGCCCATTGACAGTAACCCATTACAACCAATCAGATTGCTGCATTCATTGTTCTACTTGCAGCTGGTTTCAAAAAGCTAATCACGGATTCGTTGCTATAGCTAACTGCCCATGGGCAAATTTGCCCAGTGGTGATAAATGAGCCCCACTGAGACAAAATCTGGTACACCCAAATGATCCAACACCTAAAGAAAAACAAAGCAATGTGGTATTTGCAGCCCAGTGTAGTAAGGAGTGCACTGGCCTATACGTGGGGGAGATAAAGCAACTGCTCACTAAGCAAAAGGATGAACTCAACAGGACAAGACTCCGCTGTCTTACTACACCAAAAAGACATGGGACACTCCTTTGAAGATACAAAATGTCCAAATCTTGGATAAAGAAGACCGCTGGTTTGAACAAGGCATGAAAAAGGTGATTTATGTAAAGGTGGAGAAACCACACCTAAACAGAGGAGGGGGCTTTGGACAATACAAGTCTGCTACAGACAATGCTGTTCTAACATCTGTACCCCGGTGGTTTCAGAACACTTCACACATCCATTCATGCAACTCTCACAAGTAACACATGTTTCTAGGAGTTGCATGATACCTTGGTAATCCTATCACAGTAACTACACAGAATCAACACCTCTGTGAGTTACAATGTGCCAATGTGATTGGATTAGTGGAAGAGTTTATATGCTGAGGACTTCCCACACCAGTCAGTTGAACTGAAGAAGCTGCTCGGATGAGTAGTGAAACGTCTTCAATGATTATTCAGCAAGTCTAGTTGTTTTATAATTACTTATACTAGATATACCATAACCTGGATGAATGAAAATCGTTATAGTCAAAACTTGACTATATTGTCTATATTTCATTTATGTTTTGGGTTTTTCGGGCATATTCTAAAATGTTGCCAGGTCAAAGTAAAGTGTTTTCATTAGAAATAATGACAGTTTAAAAGATGCCTTTGCTTTGCCTTAATAATACTTACTATATAAGCCTCTAGTTTAAGTAATTAATTGATCATTATGCAAAAACTGTTTAAACAATTATTAATACATTTTTTTGTATAGAAACTTCAAAATTCAGTAGACAGTTTTTAATGTTTTCAAAAAACATTGATTGGAAACTGCTGTCATATCAACTTATGGCAACTAATAGTGATGGGCGAATTTGCGCCGTCTCGCTTCGGCGGAAAATTCGCGAATTTCTCCTTTTTGACGCCGGCACCCGTTTTTGACGCCGTGCCTGTTTTTTTTTTACGCCGGCGGCCATTTTGGACGCCGGCGTCCGTTTTTTTTTACGCCAAATTTTTTCGGGCGAATTTTCGTGGGCGTTTCGCTAATTTATTCGCTGGCGGCGAATCGCACAAATTTGCTCCTGGCGAATAAATTCGCCCATCACTAGCAACTAAGCATTGAGTGGCATCCATAGCATTTGTTATTAATCATATGTTGATGTGAAAGATGTTTGAGGTGACTAAACCTTGTGAAGACAAGAGGAGGGCCAAGAGTGCTTCATTGACATATATCACCTACAACATTCAGAGGTGATGAATCATCTCCATTCCATCTGGTTGGGTAACCAGCTACTCAGTCAATGGACCCCCCTACTCACTCAACAAAACACATTTTCATCCCCTTCCCCAACATCTCCACCTTCTTTGAAAAAGCAATTAAAGTGCCATAATTTTTATCTCTCGTTAATGTAACATTGCTAAATAGAAGATATTTTCATTGTATCAAAGTAAATCCTAAAGTACCCTATACAAGTTTTTCAGACTATCAGACTATATAAAGTGTTAGATTTAGAATATGATAACCAATTCCTGTCTTGGATCTACTTGGATCTACTTGGATCTAATGAAGGAACTAAAATGGGCATGGATATCTGTAAAAGAAACATTATCATCTAATATTAATTCAGCTATACCTACTGGCCAGTTAACAATAGGAAAATGCATTATGCCACCATATGTGCTAAGAGATTGCACCAAATGGGTAAAGATTTAAAAAGAGAGGCTATCGCCAGGAGATTTATTGTATATATGTATGTATATTTATATAGCACTAATTGTGTAGACTGCACTGTATATTAAAACAACACATTAATATAATAGACAGAGATCAATACAATAAAAGTATGCACATAAATACAAAAATATAACCTCTATGAAAAAAATTGGCTCTATGAAATAAAACACATAAACGGAATAACAGATAGCAAAATAAGAATAAAAATTTACCTTCAACAATGCAATGATATTCAGTGCAAAGAGTAGTGTTTGAATTTAATTTTGATGTGATTCTAAGATTCCCTGTGGAGGAAATTAGATATGGAATTCCAAACATACCAAAAAGTGGGAAGTACCAGCGAAAGTGGGTGATGTGCTCAGTCTGTGGCAAAAAAAGGAATTAAATAGTTTGCCAATAATGAAAGTCATAAGAAGGAGTTAGTAAGTTACTCTTTGATTAAGCTTTAGCCATAATAAATATTTCAGCAGAGGGGCCTGTTCTCTCCTATGTTAAAAAAAGGAGAGAAGCACAGGGAGTCATAGATCTGAGTGTCTATTTCAAAGTTTAGTGGAGGAGCTAATAAATATATTTTGATATTATATACATACAGATGTTATTTAAAGTCAAATGAATGGGCAAAGTCTCACACAGACAGAGTGTACAGGCAGAATAACAGAGGATCAAATACAGAACCTTGGGGCACTTTACATCCAAAATGGTGATGCGGTTTTGTAAACATAAAATAGGATAGTCAATAAAAAAGGGCTTCAGTTGGTCCTGCAACAAAATAGATTCAGGCTTGTAGAAAAAGTACTAGACATGCACCCACCAACCAACCATTAGGCTTAGATACTGTGCACCATGCTTTCATGCCAGTGGGCACTAGGACTGCACCAAAAGAGCACAGATCTGGCTGCCTGATAGAGAATTTAAAGGGTTTGAACTTCTTTAGCATCAAGGAAGATCTTTTCTTTGGGCCCAACTTCATCCAGTCAACAGGGTACTATATTTTTTTTGGAGCACTGGAAGAGTAGAAGGTTTTTATCATGCAGGGTTTATGTACCTAAAAAAACTGTAAACATAGTGATGCCAAGTCAGTGAGGAATAACCTATTTTTCCAGACACAGGAGTGATTTTGTCAGTATTGGTAAAGGGTACAATATAACATGAGTTATTTAGGGAGATTGTTAACAAAGTCTTGGTTAACAACAAGACAACATTGCCAACTGTAAAAACAGATTGAGGGTGACAATGTTTGTTACTGATGGGGAAAAATGAGTCATAGCTTGGTGGACCTAAGGATAAGTTTTACCCAACTGACCTCAATTGCTCCCAGGTGTAATTCTGTTCTGAATCCCTTTTTCTATAGGTAAAAGAAAAGAGGCAAGAAAGAAGTTAAACTTCATTCTTAACAATTGCAAAAAGCTCTCCAAAACGTTCAAACAAATGGTACTCCATAGATTTAGACAGCAGAAGAAGAAATGGCACGCAGAAGGTGCTGTGGCTGAATAAATGATTTAACTATGAGTTTATGTCACTAACATTTGTTTTTAGTGAAAAGGTCCTGATCAAATGTTGGACCCTTATAGAAGAATTCTATTGACTACAAATACATTATTCAGAATGCTTGGGACCTGGGGCTTTCCAGATACGGGATCTTTCTGTAATTTGGATCAGCATACCTTGTCTACCAAAAAATAATTAAAATTAAAATAATTCTTTTGCCTCCAATAGAGATTAATTACAGTATATCTTAGTTCGGATCAAGAAATATGAATTATTTCTTTAAAATTGAGTCTATAAGAGATGACCATCCCGTAATTTGGATCTTTCTGGATAACAGATCCTATACCTGTATTAAATATGCTCAAAAGAAAAAGTAGGTTGCATATACATAATTAAATCAAAAATATTTTTTTCTGTGAAGATTCTCTTCAGAGGTTTGGTGTCATGGTAACAATGGGCACTACACATATTTCCACAAAAAGTTATGTAAACAAATTCTAATTAATGAAATCCCAGACAAAGTTGAGAGGTGTGTAATTGCAAAACTAATTTATGATTTCCTTAGGGGCTTTCCTGATATTTTGCTCTTCTGGGACTAAGGTTTCAGAGAAGTATTTAAAAACAGGGCTCCCAGTAAATGAACTCTAGCTTACATTAATGTATGATTGATGATTTATTCCAGAAAACACGACAATTTAAAGGTCATGATAAATGGTCCGATCTTCATCTAAGGTAAGGCCAGGCCACTGAGCAAAAGGTGCATATACATATGTTTATTGATTTTTTTTTAAACAGTTGCAGTGAATGTTGTGAATGGCAGGCAGTGTCAGCATGCAGCACAAATGACGATGTAAAAGACGAGCAATGCATATCATCAGTTATGGCACGAATTGGGAAAACTATGTAGTGGCTACAATGGACCATCCAAGGCCCCCAAGCAACAAAACCAATGAGCAACAAGACCAACTAATATTTTTTAAAAATAGAAAAAAGTGTGGTAAAATAGGGAGCACGGTAAAAAAAAAACCACAGAGCAAATTGCTTTGAAGTTAACGTTCTGTAAGCCCTTGCTAGATCTCAGCCATTGTTGGTATAGTGCAGTATTTATTCAATAGGGTAGGGTAGTCAGGGGGTATTTTATTTAAATACCTAAACTCAGTCAACTCACTCCAGACTTTTCCACTGTAAATTTACCTAATGATTATTACTTGGGTACAGTATATCTATTACTCATCAGTTTTTCTAGTTTATTGAATCCTTACCTTTTTTTTGACTGCTGCCTGTATTAAACTGTGCTTGTACTTCAGATTACAACACTATGGGGCAGATTCCCTAAAGGACGAAGTGGCTAATGCTAGCGACAATACGCCAGCGTTGCCACCTGCAGGGACAACGGCAATTCGCTAGCGATAGAGACGGTCACTAGTGTTCGTTCGCACTCTATCGTCAGGCGACTTTTCGCTCTGGCGAAAGGCCGTTTCTCCGCAAATTCACTAAAGTGCGGATTTTACTAAATGTTGCCTCTTTCGCCAGAGTTGACTTTGCCACCTCAGACCAGGCAAAGTGCTATAAAGAAGCTAGATCTTCCTCACTCTTCTGTCACTTACATTGTATCCTGTCTGCCGAAAATGCATCACAGTTCCAAAAACGTTGGTGACTTTTCCATTTTTGGAAGCGGAATTGCCTGCAAAAGTTCTAACTTTAACTTTTTTGGGTAACAAGTTTTCTCCAGTATTTTAATAACATATGGAACATTCATTTTATTGTGGGCTCATGTGTAGGGCATTTTATTAATGCCAGTGTCGGACTGGCCCACAGGGATACCAGGAAAACTCCCGGTGGGCCCAGGTGTCAGTGGCCCCTCCTGCTTCAAAACATTTGGCCTATTTCATGGCCATTTCCTATTTCTATGAGAACAAACAGTCTATATAGATTGAATAATAGATTATAGCATGTAAAGAAAAGAGACTAGCAGAATAGAGGTTGAGGGGGAGAGGATTTTTAATAGTACTGAGAGTGGGCCCCTGATCTAAGGTCTTTTGGTGGGCCCCTGGTCTAAGATTTTGGGGTGGGCCCCTGGTGTCCCAGTCCGACACTGATTAACGCTCTTGCCTTTATTAAGGTTCCCTGGACATTTGTGATAAAAAGTGGTAACTTCAAGCATTTGCACCAACATTTACAATAGAGACCTCCATACAACTTGAAATTTTCCGCCCTATGCAAATTGAGCTAAGCCCAAGATCACTAGCAAAATTTCCGCTAGGCACAAATTAACGCTAGCACTGCTTCGCTATGAAATGCTAGCACTGCCAAAGTAACGCGGACGCAGCATTCAACGCCCAGGACGAAACTTTGCATATTAGTGAATTTGCGTATTCATAGCATATTTGTGACTGGCGAAAGGTGTGAAGCTGAAAATTCGCCCGTTTGTGAATCTGCCCGAATACTGAGTAAATGCAGCATAGTCTTTAATTATGAAGTACCTGTCTACACTATTGAGCTGATTGTCCCACCATCTCATGTAGGTCCAGAAAGGTTCGTCTAAGCCCTTGTGTTTTCCCTTCTCACACAAACAAGCAGGATTTACCTCTCTTAACCTGCTAGATATAATCTATTGTAACAATAATAATTGAATGTGGATCTAGATGCACACATGAGATCTGTATGGGAATATTTGGAATAGTCTACACACCATTTGTATTAATGCTTCCCACATTTTGGTGTCTGCATGCCCATCTTTACTCAGTTTCTTATACAAGCTTTCTCTGTCATTGGTTTGCTCCTAGATTTATTCTTTGCCAACTCTGTGGTGTTTGGTCCCAGCCATGAAATATGTATGTTCTATCCCCAGCTTTGTCTGTATTTGAAGGAAATGTCAATATGCAAGTTCATTGTGAAGCAGATTAGAATACATTGAAATTCTATCAATTCCAGGATGCAATATTTCTCCAACAGTAAATACAAACAGAGGTATTTATACTGCTGTGATTTAATTACACGCTGTGTCTTTTCCCTGTAACAAATACAAGTTGTTTGTGGCCATAGAATATCATGATTGGCATTATAAGTAATGGGGTTTTGAACTTCAGATTAAAGGTGGCCAACCTGCGAAGGACTACACTGTCATCTGTTGTTTACAGATCCACCTCGTCATTTCTAATTATAATATACAAAGAATAAACCAAAGAGTGGCATGATGGAGCTGACAGAATATTTATTTTTAACACTTATTGCTCAGCTGCAGTGAGGCAAGAGTTATGGAGATCTCAAATGAAACATCTTTCAGTCCATTCTTTCTCCTCAGTCTTGCTGATACCCCATACCTAAAGGCCTTCAGCATCCTCCTGTTTCTCATCATGTATATACTAGCCTTATCAGCAAACGCTCTGCTTATTTTTGTTGTAAGAATCAATTTGCGGCTGCGCACCCCAATGTATTTTTTCTTAAGCAACCTGTCCATCATTGACATCAGCTTAAGTTCTTCAATTGTACCTAAACTGATCATAATTACAATAACTCAGGATACAAGAATTTCACGCCTTGATTGTGCCTTACAGATGTTTTTCCATTCAGCCCTTATTGCCTCAGAGTGTATTATTCTGGCTGTTATGGCCTATGACAGATACGTAGCCATCTGTAAGCCTCTGCACTACAATACAATCACAAACAAGAGATTTTGCATTTCCATGGCTGCAGCTTGCTGGGCTCTGGGTTGTATCAATTCTAGCATTCACGTACCCTACACTTTACAGCTCCCTTTTTGTAGGTCCCGCTATGTCAACCATTTTTTCTGTGAGATACCTGTGATTTTTCGACTCTCTTGTCAAGATACTTGGCTTCATGAGTTATCAATGTACATCTCAGCTTGTACACTTGGCCTTAGCGCATTCATATTGACTCTTTTTTCATATGCTTATATCATCTCCACTATCCTAAAAATCCATTCCATTGAAGGAAGACATAAAGCTTTCTCTACATGTGTATCACATCTCACAGTGGTCTTTCTGTACTATGGTCCTGTGATGTTCATGTATTTACGTCCTCACTCCACAAAATCTCCCAGTACAGAGAAGATTGCGTCCATTATTTACACAGTTGTGACTCCAATGCTCAATCCCATCATCTATAGTATAAGGAATAAAGATATTAAAGCTACCATACAGGGAACACTGAATAAGAAGTCACAAATAGTTTGATTCAATATGACAATATAATGTTCACTGATAGTTACCAGAGTTACAGTCATTTGAAAAATTTGGAAATCCCTCTCAACCTGCATAATAATTTACTCCACTTTCAACAAAAAAGATAGTGGTATGTCTTTAATTTCCCAGGAACATCTGAGTACTGGGGTGTTTTCCTAAGATGTTTAGTGAAGCAGTATTCAGTTGTATGAAATTAAATCAAATGTGAAAAACTGGCTGTGCAACAATTTGGGTACTGTAATTGTGATTGTGCTAATTTGAATGCATGTAACTGCTCAAAACTGATTACTGGCAACACCAAAATGGTTGGATTAGTTTGTTTGAAGCTTTGAACTTCATAGGCAGGTGTGTCCAATAATGAGAAAAGGTATTTAATGTGACCAATTGCAAGTTGTGCTTCTGTTTGACTCTCCTCTGAAGAGTGACAGCATGGGATCCACAAACAACTCTCAAAATATCTGAAAACAACGATTGTTTAGTATCATGATTTAGGGGAAGGCTACAATAAGCTATCTCAGAGGTTTAAACTGTCAGTTTCAACTGCAAGGAATGTAATCAGGAAATGGAAAGCCACAAGCACAGTTGCTCTAAACCCCAGGTCTGGCAGGCCAAGAAAAATACAGGAATGGCACATGCGGAGGATTGTGAGAATGGTTACAGACAACCCAAAGATCACCTCCAAAGAGACTATTTGGTCATACTGAAGCATAGTTATTTTGGTGGAAGACTTCTTAGCAGAATAAGAAGAAAGGCGATGCATCAGCTTTAAATTAAGCTACTGTGGTTAATATCCTGAGCTGACCCTAATGGGAAAGAACTGGCTACAAATCTCCCCAGCCCAGTATGTGCGTATATATTATAGAATTATAGAATACATGTTCAAGAACCGAGTGAGGTGACACAGGACTTATCTTCAGGAGACATTCGCAGCACACACACAAGCACACACACAAGCATCTAAATGTGAGTGATTTACTTTAAAAGCATAATTCTCCTTGAAATAATTTTTTTGCGTGGTGTATAGTGATGGGCGAATTTATTCGGCAGGCGCGCATTCACGGCGAATTTGCACGATTCACCGTCGGCGAAAAAATTCGTGAAACGCCCGCAAAAATTCTCTGGCGAAAATTCGCCAGCGGCAAAAAAATTTCTGAAAAAAACGGACGCCGGCGCTGAAAACAGACGCCGGCGTCTAAAACGGACGCCGGCGTTTAAAAAGACAGGTGCCGTGCCATTTCGCGAATTTTTCGCCGTTTCACGAATTTCGCTGGAAATTCGCTAATTTTTCGGCGAAGCAAACCGGCGCAAATTCGCCCATCACTAGTGGTGTAGACAGTATAATTTGCATTGGATCTTGTAAAATTTGAAGTAAAGGTGAACTTTCTCTTTAATAACCCATGTGAATATTTACTCATTTAAATAATAATAAAAGGGAAGGATGTGGGCCAGAAAAGTGGTAGAGTGTACAAATTCTGCTGGAAGAAATATGGACAAATGAGAATTGGTAGGTAGGTGAGCAGAATCTGGTAGTGGCCTATAGTGTCGTGAGTCCCCAATCCCTGTCTAAGCCAACTACCTTTCTTGGGAATATTCATAAAGACAGCAATCCATCACAGACACCTTCATGCCCAGGTGGAATCTGAGAAGAAACAAGGTGAACTCTTTCAGCTCTCCCTTTTATACAATACACAATGACCCCTCCTGGTGAGTTATGGATCTGCCAGAAGCCTACATTTACCAATGATCAGGAAACGATTACCCTCCCAACTGCAATATAGAACCTAACTTAGCCATCTATAACCCTAGGGGATTGCCTGTAACATAAAGAGGGTTCCCTACATAAAGATTATTAATTTGTGAATATTTTTTTTTTCCAATTTTGGTTTCTTGACTCACTGCAACAAACAGTTCCATGTTGTGTAAATAAATTCTAATATTAAAATCCAAATTTGAGAGATGTGTAATTGCATTGGGAGTTCTGCAACAAATATTTGATTTCATTAGGGGCTTTCCTGATATTTAGTACTTCTGGGACTAATGGCTCAGAAAAGTATATTAAAGCAAGGATTGTTCCCATGAAGTTAGCTGTAACTTACAAATGAGTATGAAGACATTGCATGCAAATACCGTTCTTGAATAACGTTCATCCAGGAAAAGCAGTGATTCTAATGATAGATGTAATCATTTTCATTATTTATCTGAAGTCATGCCACATGAATTAACATTTACATTTATAAAAATCACAGGAACGTTTTGTAAGGTAATACATTGGGATACCTGGAGAGAAAGAGAGAACAGGAGTAGCTTTTGCTTTAATGATGAATTTAAGGATGCTAGATTGGCTGCTTTATATGTTTTGAGGACCTACTGTGAATTGAAAGAGCTCTTATATAGAGTATTAATGCTGAATGCATTTTAGCCTTTCAATTTACATTTTTTTGTCATTTTGGTAAATCTCAATGAGGAACTGCATTTTTGGATTTACAATTAGTGAGGTTTGGTGTTTTGCATTTAGGGGTTTATTTATCAAAGTTTGAGTAGTTTTTTTACCAAAAAAAATTTTAAGGGTAGTTTTCAGTAAAAAAAAACCGGGCTAAAAAAAACCTCAATATTTAAATATTTATTGTGCCCGAAGCTGGAAATAGCTTGAATCTGATAATACTCCAGCTAAAGCCTGTCAGGGTCATGTAGGAGTCAATGGCAGATGTCCCTTGAACTATTTGAAGATGTGTGTAGCCTTTATGATGTATTGGATTTTTTTCAGTGGTTTGCTCTTGAAGACTCAATAAATTTGTGTTATTTAAGGTTTTTTTTGCAGAAAACTCGATACATTTGTGTATTTGGGTTCCTCCCGAATGCACTCTCCAAATCGGTTCACCAAGATCCCCTGTGATTATGTGTTTTCCTTGTTCAAATGATCCAACAAGAGCTGAGCTATATCTATTAGCCTGCTAGATCTCACCCATTGTTAGAATGATTTACTGCTGATCTAGATGCACACTGAGAACAATGGATTTTTGTGCTTCAGATTGAAGTTGGCCAACCTGCCCAGCACTGCAGCCCCAGCTGAAGTTCCACATCCAACAGCTCATTTCTAACAATAATGGATTATATTAGTTGGCCAATAGAGGTATCACCTTTATAACACTTTGGTTATTTTTTTATCTCCAAATGGTTGCCCTGTAACATTTTTACTGTCTAACAAGGTACAGCAACTTTACCTGTAATAATAATAATAATAATGGACAAATAATAAACCAACATGAGGATTTCACAAAATTATTTTTCAGAATTATTAATCAGTTCTAGTGAGGCAAGAGTTATGGAGAACTCAAATGAAACATCTTCCAACCGATTCTTTCTCCTCGGTCTTGCTGATACCCCATACCTGAAGGCCTTAAGCATCCTAATATTTTTCATCATGTATATGCTAACATTGTCTGTAAACTCTCTACTCATTTTTGTAGTGAGAAACAATTTGCAGCTTCGCACCCCAATGTATTTTTTCTTAAGCAACCTATCCGTCATTGACATTGGCATAAGTTCCTCCGTCGTACCCAAACTTATCATAATTACAATAACTCAGGATACAAGTATTTCACGATACAAGTATTTCACGTCTTGATTGTGCCTTACAGATGTTCGTCCATTCAGTCCTTGTAGCAACAGAGTGTATAATTCTGGCTGTAATGGCCTATGACAGATACGTAGCCATCTGTAAGCCTCTGCACTACAATACAATCACAAACAAGAGATTTTGCACTTCCATGGCTGCTGTTTGCTGGACTTTTGGATGCAGCAATTCTTGCATTCATGTACCTTACACCTTACAGATGTCTTTTTGTAGATCCCACCATGTCAACCATTTTTTCTGTGAGATACCAATCTTTGTTCGTCTGTCTTGCCAAGATACTTGGCTTCATGAGTTATCAATGTACATCTCAGCTTGTATCATATGCTTATATCATCTCCACTATCCTAAATATCCATTCCACTGAAGGAAGACATAAAGCTTTCTCTACATGTGCATCACATCTCACAGTGGTCTCTCTCTACTACGGGCCTCTGATGTTCATGTATTTGCGTCCTCACTCCCGTAACTCTACTAACACAGAGAAGATTGCGTCCATTATATACACAGTTGTGACTCCAATGTTGAATCCCATCATCTATAGCATTAGAAATAAAGATATTAAAGATGCCATAAGAGGAATACTGAATAAGTTGTCACAAAATTGTTAGATACAATTTCCTAATTCTACATGTTATGACAGTGTAATGTTTGCTGATAGATACCAGTAGTGATGGGTAAAATTTTTCTCCAGGTTTTGCTGCCAAAAACTTTTATAGACTTCAATGTGTTTCGATGGGCTATCGTGAGCATGAGAAATGTGAATACCTTCTGTTTTAAGAAGGCTCTAAGTACTTGTCTTGCATTTGAGAAGGACTCGTGGGCTGCTTTTAGCCCCTTTCTCCCTGCCCAGTGTGGTTCTTTCTACTTCTGGTTCTTCTGCTGCTGTTATCTTGCACTGTAACTGATGACATCTAAGAACTAGTGATGGGTGAATTTCTCCGTTTTTGCTCTGCCGAAAAATTTGCGAAATTCGCAAAACGGTGGAAAATTCATGGAAAATCGTGAAAATCTAAAAGTTTTACGAAAAAATCGTGAATCATGTAAAAATCAGGAAAATCAGAAATCAACAAAAAAGGCGCTCACGTCAAATTTTGACGCTTGTGTTAAAGTCAATGGGTGTCCGAATAGTGCTGATGCGCAGCGATTTTGACTCGAGCGACTTTTCAGATACACGTCCAGAATTTGTTTTTACACCTTTTACACCGGTGAAATTTTTGCCGGCGGCGAAACGTGGAAATTCGCCACAAAATTCGCCCATCATTACTAAGGAGATTTAAACAGGATTTATGACTCTGAACTATTGGGCTTTATCTCTGCTATTGATGCCTTCAAGTAGCTCATCCTTTTCAATCTAGTCTACGTTTCTCATCTTCCTTCTCTGTTATCATCCAAACCCTTTAAACCCATGTTCTCCCTACTAATATAACTTTTCTCTTTTGATGTTTTTCCTGTCAAGCTTGCTGAACTTTCTGGCTTCAAAATGAATCATGCCAAGGTGTCTGCTTTGCCAGTTGGTATTAAATGTTTATTAAAGGATTTCCCCAGATTGTTGCGCCCATCGTTGTTCTTCCTAAGAAAGGGTCTAAAATGTCATCATATAGTCATTTTATAGTCAGACAGCCTTTGATAACTTTAAACAGGACCTGCAGTTCAGCTCCACTTTACAATACCCTCCTCTAAGTCATTAATGAACAAGTTAAATAAAAGTGGACCTAATACCGAGCCCTGGGGGACCCCACTAAGAACCTTACTCCAAGTAGAGAATGTCCCATTAACAACCACCCTCTGTACCCGATCCTGTAGCCAGTTTCCTATCCACATGCAAATGACTTCATTAAGCCCAACAGATTAGTGATCAATGATAGGAAAATGCTATCATATCTGAAGTATTGTAAAGAACATTTCCCATTTCACTTTCATTGTTCAAGCACCCCATTTGTTAGAAGGTTTATTTTTTTATAGAAACTACTATGGTTGTAAAAAACAAAGACAAAGAGAACTTATATAGCCATGCTTGCAGGAATAATTTAAAGGTAATTTAAGGCAAATTAATAAAAGTCACAAAAATACTAAAATTAGGATTTTATTTTTTTCCAATGCAACACTATTCATTTCTACATTCTGGACTTACTCAAAGGCAGTGTGTTTTTTGCTGCAAAATAGCAACTTTTTTATGTAAGAAATGTTACTGCGTACATTGCTCACCGGCACAATGTTATATAAATAAATTAGAATATTAAAATCCCCAAGTTGACCACTGCCTGCCCTAAAATGTGCCTTAATTTCAGATAAGCACGTCTCCTGTTCTGCTGCTCCCCAGTAACAACTTCTGCTAAATTTCTCACTTAAAGATCTTGCTGACACCAAGGGGCAGATTTATCAAAGGTCGAATTTAAAAAGACCAACTGAAATGTATTTTAAAAATCTTTTTTTTTTTTGGCCTAATAGGTCCATTTATGTTCAAATAGGTCTGTTTTCGATCGAATCTTACGAATCGAAGTAACAGCGCATTCAATCGAATTTGATTCAAAGTTTTTTCCAAAAAAAAAAGGGTTTTCAAATTGACTCTAAATAGGTTCTAGGAGGTCCCCCATAGGCTAAAACAGCAATTCAGCAGGTTTTAGATGGTGAATGGTCAAAGTCTAATTTTTAAAGATATTCTAATTTTTTTTAAATTCAAATTGAATTTGGACTATTCCCTAGTCGAAGTACACAAAAATTAGTTCGAAATTTGAATTTATTTAATTCAAATTTTCACTTTGATTTTATATAAATCTGCCCCCAAGTGACAAATGCTTTCAATGAACCTTCCTGGGACCACATAAGAGGGCCGATAAGGTTTAAAAGTACAAACAAGCACTTCAAATATAAACAAGTTGTGTTCCATCTAGTCTGTGTCAGAGCCACAGTACAAATTATTTAATCTGGAACACTAGTTACAGTGGGAGAGTGGGTATAATTGATATAAGCAACATGGGCATTTAAGGACTCAAAGGATTCAACAAGGGTCACAGAAATGGAACATCTCCATTTGCTCGACATGTAGTTTTTTATTAAATTGTTACAATTGTTTAATATCACATATCCTTAAAATGAAATGTTAAGAGATAGATACAAGAATCATTGTATATGCCTCCGCCATTACCCTATCTGTGTTTTTTTCAGTAAAATAACTTTTCATACAATACATGCAATGCTCACCAGCACAAATTATGAAATGGACAATATATTTTTCCAAGTAGATGAGTGGCTAAGTAATTTTACAAGTAAGCAAAATAAATATTAAATATGATTAAGGAAAAACTATTTTTAATTTTTCCATTAGTTTTTTTTTTTACATTGCCTCTCATGGTGAGTTACAAAGGTGTGGCTGTACCAGATGCATTATTCATGGCCATTCCAGAGCATTGGTGTCATGGTACCTTAATGGCCAACTGATTAAATTCAAATAAAATCTACACTTAAAGGAGAACTAAACTCCCCTTTAGTCAAAAGTCCCCACTGGCCCTCTCCCTGCCTGCCCCCTGCACAGTCTTACCCCTAAATTGTGTCCCCTCTAGAAATATTGACCTCACATGCAGAGTCAGTGCATCGGAGCTCAAGGGCGCCATATTCGGTATTCTTTGTAATGTGAGCGCCACATTGGTGCATGCGCAGTTATTATTATTATTTATTATTAACATGTATTTATATGGCACCAACATATTTCGTAGCACTGTAAAGTAAATGTGTTTATACAACTGAATCACATGAATTATATACATAGAACATATGGAGTTACATACATCACAATCAATACCGCTACAAAAGGTGAGGAAGGCCCTGTGCAGAAAGAGCTTACACTCTAAAGGGAAGGGAGTAATACACAAGGAGTGGGAGTGGGCAAGATGAGAATTAAGTGGGTAAGAAATGTGGTACTGTATGTGGTGTTGCATTTGGTAGTTAGTGAGGGTAGGCTTCTCTAAAGAAATGCGTTTTAAGAGATTTCATGAAAGCAGAAAGGTTGGGAGAAAGTCGGACAGACCGTGGGAGAGCGTTCCAGAGGAGGGGTGCAGCCCTTGCAAAGTCTTGAATGCGAGCATGTGAGGAGGTAATGAGAGAAGAGTTGAGTAGCAGTTGGAGCAATCTTCCAGTTCGTGACAACTGCGCATGCACCAAAATAAATAGAAACTGCTGAAGGGACCCAAAGAATACTAAAGTGCCGGAAGATGGCGTTCGTGAGCTCCGCTGCGCTGACTCTGCATTTGGACTTTTGGCTAAAAGGACATTTAGTTCTTCTTTAAAGTATATGAATAATAAGCATTAAAATCCCAAAGTAAGTTGAGAGACATGTAAGTGCATTTGGGAATTTCATAACTATAGTATGATTTCCTTAGGGGCTTTCCTGATATTTTTCACTTTTGAGACTAATGGCTCAGAAAAGTAGTTAAATACAACGATCACACCAATCAAGCCGTAGTGTATGAATAAATAAGAAGGCACGGTCACAAATACAATTTCTGATTTCTTCCAGAGAAACCATCATTTCTAAGACCATGATAAATGTAATGCTCTTCATCTAAGGTCAGGCCACTGGAAATTTATATTTTTAAAAACACAGGAAAATCTAAAAAAGACAACAAAAAGTAATATCTTATATATTTGCCAAATACAATGCTGACATGTTTGTGCACATGGAAACATTAACATCTAGATTTTCTACAGCTACTTACTGAATATATCAACGCTGTTTTTGAACTTCAACAATGCATATGAGAGTGTTGTACTTCACCTTCAGATGGACAGACAGCCAAGGGTATCACAATCAGAAATGAGATTTTAATGCAGCTGCAGTTTTGCAATTCAATGCCGTCTTTACTGCATCCTACAATGCAACTGTAGCTTTGTGCCTTTATTAACGGTTTGGAAGTGAAACTCCATTTGATAAACATGTTGCTAAAAATTCCATACAGGTAAAAAGAGAGAGATGGAAGTTCAGTGTAGCAAATTGTGAAGAATATGTGAATATGCCTCCATTCCTTAATGAAAAAATTTAACATGTAAAAAAAAGTCCCTTAAAGGGGTGGTTTGTTTTTAAATTAACTTTTAGTATGACGTATAGAGTGATATTCTGAGACAAATAATGATTCCACTGGAGAGCTGGTTACAATGCAGTGTTGTGTTTTATTGAAGATGCATAAGCATTGTAACCAGCTCTCCAGTGGAATCATTGAGGCTCATTTATCAACACTGGGCAAATTTGCCCATGGGCAGTTACCTATAGCAACCAATCAGTGATTAGCTTTTTAAAGCCAGCTGTAAGTAGAACAAGGAATGCAGCATTTTGATTGGTTGCCATAGGTTACTGCCCATGGGCAAATTTGCCCAGCATTGATAAATGACCCCCATTATTTGTACCCTGAAGTTTATGTGGACCTGGCGAACCCCACCACTGTATGATTGAGCAATTGACACCACTACACCAAGGAGATATCCAATTTGTGTTTGGATATTCTGAGACAATTTGAAGTTGGTTTTCATTTTTTATTATTTGTGGTTTTTGAGTAATTTAGATTTTTATTCAGCAGCTCTCCAGTTTGCAATTTCCGGCCAATTTACCTTAGCAACCATGCATTGATTCAAATAGGAGACTGGAATATGAATAGTAGAGGCCTGAAAAGAATGATAAGTAATAAAAAGTAGCAATAACAATACATTTATAACCTTACAGAGCATTTGCTTTTTAGGTGGGGTCAGTGACCCTTATTTGAAAGTTGGAAAGATTCAGAAGAAGTTAAATATTTCAAAAACCACAAAAAAGAAATAATGAAGACCAACTGGAAAGTTGCTTAGCATTAGCCATTCTATAATATACTAAAAGTTAACGTAAAGGTGAACCACCCCTTTAATGAATTAAGTAATGATAGAGGTAGCACTACAAGTAAAGCTGAAATGGTGGGGGCAAATTGTTGAGCTTAACAAAGGTGAGTACATAAATGAAGCCCTCAGGTAAGTATCTGATATGGGATCCTATACAACTGGAAATGTTTACATTTAAGAGACAGTGGCCATGTTATACATGCTTTGAGGATTTTATGAAATAGAATTATGACAGAGACAGTTTACGGGATTGCGGGATAAAATCAGATTTTCAAATTTTTTTTCGGATTTTTCATCTGATTTTCAAACTTTTTCGGATTTTTCACCCGAACACTCAGGGGCCGATTCACTGACTTTGAGTGAAGGATTCGAAGGTAAAAAACTTTGAATTTGGAAGTTTTTTTTGGCTACTTCGACCATCGAATGGGCTACTTCGACCTTCGACTACGACTTCGAATCAAAGGATTCGAAGTAAAAAACGTTGACTATTCGACCATTCGATAGTTGAAGTACTGTCTCTTTTAAAAAAACTTCGACCCCCTAGTTCGGCATCTAAAAGCTACCGAAGTCAATATTAGCCTATGGGGAAGGTCCCCATAGGCTTGGCTAACTTTTTTTGATCGAAGGATATTCCTTTGATCGTTGGATTAAAATCCTTCGAATCGTTCGATTCGAAGGATTTTATCGTTCGATCGAAGGATTTTATCATTCGATCGAAGGAATTATCCTTTGATCGTTCGATCGAACTATCTGCGCTAAATCCTTCGACTTCGATTTTCGAAGTCGAAGGATTTTAATTCCTAGTCGAATATCGAGGGTTAATTAACCCTCGATATTCGACCCTTAGTGAATCGGCCCCTCAGGCCTTCCCCATAGGCTAACATTGACTTCGGTAGCTTTTAGGTGGCGAACTAGGGGGTCGAAGCTTTTTCTTAAAGAGACAGTACTTCGACTAACGAATGGTCGAATAGTCGAACGATTTTTAGTTCAAATAATTCGATTCAAAGTCGTAGTCAAAGGTCGAAGTAGCCCATTCGATGGTCGAAGTAGCCAAAAAAACACTTTGAAATTCGATGTTTTTTTTCCTCTATTCCTTCACTCGAACTTAGTGAATGGGCCCCCCAATGTGGCAGGAGAGGTAGTTTGTCTTCTATTATTTCATACAGCCCACAATATAATAAGATAAAGAGTCATTAGTCAAAATGTTGTCATTTTGCAAATAGATAGAAGCTGTAGTTATGTGACACGAAATATTAAAACTAGGGAATAAACTTGCGAAATCCTTTTCAAACTAAAGTTTAAAAAAAATTGATTATCTAATACAGGGATGAATAAATGTGGCTCTAAATGATTTAAAAAAGAAAAAAGTACCCCACTAGCTTCAAAACTCGCTCAGCAGTCTCTAGTAGTTTAAACTTACCTAATTAAATAGTCTCAATTGCGTGCAATTTTACTAATTATTTTAATATGATGCCAAAAAAGTGCTTGTGCTATGATAAAACTGATTAAAGTCCAATGATTATGAATTCATTAAATAATTATGATACAGTTTATTCTATTATATATACAGAGGTTAAGAAAATTGGGTACACATGTACCCTTAGCTATAGCCAATTCTATTTCACGATAGTGTATATCCTTTTACTACAGGATATATAATAGTTAACAGTAACCCCCTCCTATCACTTTAAGTTAAAAAACTTTAAAGTGCAAGTGCTTAACAATTAATGAAAAATAATAATTTCATCTGAACTGACCAAAAATTCATAAAATTGAAAGTGCTCGATAGTGCTTAGCAATAAATTGAAGTTGAGAAAATTGATTAAATAGAGACCGCAATAAATAGGATAAATATTAAAAAAACACACAATGCTCAGGTTCAGAAAATAGTCAGAAATGGAAAAGAGGAGGAGGTGGAGTTGTCCCAAATCTACTACCTAATTATTTCTATCCCTGGGACACCACAAAGTCAAAGAAGGCAGAGTACCCGGGACTGTGGTCTCAAAATTTTAATCTAGTCCTAGACTGGAAGAAAACTAAAATAGGCCTAAAAAACCACAAATCCACGGGCTCTTGTGAGCTTTAGTATCAGAAAGATTAGCAAAGAACCGAGCACTGGTTGAGGTTTGAGACCTCCCCACCCCCTCCACTACTTTGAAAACCCAATTGACTTAAGTATAAAAAGTTTAAGGTTAAAAAGGACTCAGAACGCCGACGCGCGTTTCGCAATACTGGCTTTGTCAAGGCTCTAAATGATGTAATACATACAATTATGTACGGAGAACCCAGACATTCACCTCCAAAGCTAAAAATAGATAAAATATCTATAAAAAAATATAAATGTTAATTCTCATTTACTTTTTGACATGTGAAGCAATATGTGGGACAAACCAGAGGATTTAGAACACATTCTAAATATAGGTAACAGTACATGAAAAACTACAATAACACTTTTCAGAATGTACAAATAGGACCTATCCCACCTAAAAAATAACAGGTAACAGGTAAAAGCCCAAGAAGGGGCGATATAACTTCAGAATTACTTTAAAGGGAACCAAAGTGGACTAAACAACCAGTAGGGTTAAAAGATGAATTTGATATATCAAAAAATATTTTGGTGTATCTTGTGGCAGATTCGCCAGTCACTATTTATGTATAATATTTTGTACAAACATGCCTTTTTGTATTATGTTATACTACTGGTGTTCTATATGATGTTGTTTATAAGCATTGACTTATACTATGTCAGACCTACTGTGTATACAAGAAAGATACGTATATTATAAAGGGTTTAGTTGATGGATGTATTCCTTTAGTCCATTCAATATACGGTCTGTCGCTTTAGGCAAGTCACAATGAGGAACTGGGGTGTTGGATTTACCTCAGTTAAACGCAAACAATTTCTATCTTGAAACACAAGACTTTCCATTGACTTGGTATTCGAAACCTCTTCCTTTGTATCAAGTACAAATCAGCCTTGATCTTCATCCATTTGAGCAGAAGCTTCTCTCACTGCATTTCTGGTGTCAGATTAAAGAAGACTTAAGCAACACTGTACAGAGCTTCCATTTAGTGAAATAGTTCAGCACTGGTTAGTAAGACATCCATGGTTCAGATGGGGCATGTGTTAAACAATTATCACTCAGTGCACTTTCCGGAAAAAAAAACCATTTGTGAGAATTCAACCATAGTTGGTGTTGTGCCATAACTATTAAACTATCACACTATTAGGAGCTTACTAATGGCGATGATCCCCTACTTACTGTCACCCCATTGAAATGTCAACAAGCTGCAAAAATTTGACTTTTACTGATTCTCTTGTTTTTTGACTCCTGGCCTTTTTCCAAGTGACGGGGTTCAGACGAACTTCTTTGGACATAAGGCTAGGCAGGGAAATTCAAAATTGAAGAGGCTGTATCATCAATTATTTATCAAAGTCCGAATTTATCTCAACATTTCCAGGCACAAACTCCAATCTAATCCGCACAGGTTTTTTTTATCAGTTTTCCCGAAAATTTGCTTTGCGTGAAAAAAATCATAATTTCACGATTCTTTCAGCTTTTTCACCCGAAAACAAAAATAAGATTTTGTATGCTTTTTTCCCGAAAACTCTGAAAATCTTCGGGGTATTGCACAAAATACATCACAAATCAAAAAACCATTGGGACTTCTCCCATTGACTTATATACAACCTTGAGATGCTGGATTTTCTGATTCAGACTTTTCCATCCTCGGGATATAATAAATGCCAAAAAAATTGTGATTTTTATACTAAAAAATCACAAATTTTTGGGATTTTTGCATTCGGAGTTTAGTAAATAACCCCTTAGTGTGTGTCAGGGACAAAAATCTGTCAGGATCAAGATTTATTGAACTGCTATATCTCTCCCACTGTAATAATCATTCATTCTGAAGGTGTGCAGTGAAAGCATGGGTACCTTTGGTGTAGTCTGCTCTTCATTTATAGAAGTGCTTATCTAGAGCTGCCCCACAGTTGTGCTGTCTACTAAGAATCAACCAAGCAGATGTATTTTCACCCATTTATAGTTAGATAAGTGTCATGGAAAATTCAAACGAAACTTCTTTTAGTGGATTTTTTCTTCTCAGTCTTGCTGATACCCCATACCTAAAGGCATTAAGTATGCTTACCGTCCTGATCATGTATTTAGTCACATTGTCCGTAAACGCTCTACTTGTTGTTGTGGTGAGAATCAAACTGAGGCTTCACACCCCAATGTATTTCTTCTTAAGCAACTTGTCCATCATTGACATTGGCATAAGTTCTTCAGTAGTACCTAAACTTATCATAATTACAATAACTCAGGATATAAGGATTTCCCGTCTTGATTGTGCTTTACAGATGTTCTTTCATTCAGCCCTGGTAGTGACAGAGAGTATTTTTCTGGCTATTATGGCCTATGATAGATACATGGCTATCTGTAAGCCTCTATACTACAATTCACTTATGAACAAGCGATTTTGCATTTCCTTGGCTGCTGTCTGCTGGGCTGTGGGCTGTATTAATTCTAGCATTCACGTGCCCTACACCTTACAACTGCCATTTTGCAGGTCCCATCATATTAACCATTTTCTTTGTGAGGTACCTATTTTTTTTCGCCTATCTTGCCAAGATACATGGTTCCATGAGTTATCAATGTACATCACAGCTTTTACACTTGGCTTTATTGCTTTCATTCTAATTCTTTTTTCATACATCTATATAATATCCACTATCTTAAATATCCATTCCACTGAAGGAAGACACAAAGCTTTCTCTACATGTGCATCACATCTCACAGTGGTCTCTCTCTACTACGGGCCTCTGATGTTCATGTATTTTCGTCCTCACTCCAGAAACTCTCCTAACACAGAGAACACTGTGTCTATTATTTACACGGTTGTGACTCCAATGCTGAATCCCATCATCTATAGCATAAGAAATAAAGATATCAAAGTTACCATACAAGGAACACTGAATAATCAGTCACGAAGTCCACTGATACCAGTTCCTTTGCCAGTTCATTGATCCCATTCCTGTTGATGACTCCACCAATGTTAGGAGTTTCTCTTGTTCTCAAACTAACCAGCAATATTTTAACCTTTTCTAATTTGTTTTCTCAGACCTGTGCTGCACCTTAAAAGAAAAGAGTTCTTTTAAGAGCATTATACCCCAGTCTGAGGTTTGTATCTTCCATAGAATAAAGTCATTTTAAGGGTGCATGGTAAGTCACCAACACAAATTGTACCCCTGCTAGGTAATACCATAGCGTCACAATGGCCAATCTGGACACTAGATACTCCTTTACTATCACTGATTAGTTCTCCTCTGTTCCTATCAAGGAAAATAATAAAATTCTCAATTCCATTTAGCAGTTAGACACTCCTACTCCTAGACTATCCTACAAAGGAAAAAAATGGGATGCTCAATTGAATTAAAGGACAAGTAACCTCAAAAGTGATTTTTTTACATTTGGGGGCCCATTTACTTAGCTCGAGTGAAGGAATAGAGGAAAACTTCAAATTTCGAATGTTTTTTTTGGCTACTTTGACCATCGAATGGGCTACTTCGACCTTCAACTATGACTTGGACTCGAACGATTCGAACTAAAAATCGACTATTGGACCATTCGATAGTACTGTCTCTTTAAGAAAAAACTTTGACCCCCTAGTTCGCCGCCTAAAAGCTACAGAAGTCAATGTTAGCCTATGGGGAAGGTCCCCATAGGCTTTGCTAGCTTTTTTAGGTCGAACAAAAATCGTTCGATCAATGGATTAAAATCCTTCGAATCTAATGATATTCGAATATCGAAGTCGAAGGATTTAACTTCAACAGTCGAATATCGAGGGTTAATTAACCCTCGATATTCGACTTTAAGTAAATTTGCCCCTAAAAGTTTGTATCTGTTAATAAAAGTCATTGTAGTCTTGCTATCATCCTTCTTAAAAACTAAACCCATTGTATTCTACACAGCTTGCAAAGTCAATAAAAACAAGGGCATCTCTGTAGTGTAGTACATTCACGTAACTTTATTAAGTAATAAAATTGCACTTACGAGATTGTAATGACTCATCAAAAGTCAATGCAGCAATGCACAATGCATTTTGTCATAACAGACTTCAACAGGAGCAGAATATATTTTCCAAAGCTTGCAAGTAATTGTTGTTAAAAATAATTAAAGGAGAAGGAAAGGCTTCATGCACTTGGGGGTGCCAAATGTTAGGCACCCTCAAGTCATTGTAGTTACCTACCTGAAACCCCAGGCTGGTGCTCCTATCAGCATAAAACTGCACAGGCCCAGGGTTATACCAGTGAGCACCACAGAGTGATCCCCTTCTATCTTCTTCTGTCAAATTTTCCGGGGCAAACGCATGTGTAGTTGAACAAAATAGCCGACTTTTTAGTTAAGTAAGGAGTAAGACAAAAGAAGATTGCGAATTTATTCACCGGTGGTGAAATACTGAAATTCGCCGCAAATTCGCGCTTGACGAATTTATTCACCCATCCCTAGTGACCAGCACTCAGCAGGAGCAAACAAATAATAGAAAAAAATTAGAACAAAAAGTATATAGAGTATAGTATTTTTTTTTAAATTAAACGGGCATCCCCATTTTTGATGTTGGGAAAATATTTATTATGGTAAGTACTACCATAGGAATAATTAAATTTCAATTTCATTAAAGTTACATTTCAAATTCCCTTGTTGTGGGAGGAATATTTATCAAAAATAGTTTTTTTACATTGAATTTTTTAAATTTAATTAAGATCGAGTTTTCCACATTCTACTAATCAATTTCAATCTATCATTGTTTACATCATTTTGAAAAAAATCACATATTTTGCCTAGGAAAAATTTCATTGACTTCTATATGAACTCACCAGCTTTAAGATGCCAAATTTTTACATTCACATTTTTTAAATCTCTCGAACATTCAAGTTGCGGCAACTCGAATTCCAATCTGTGAGTTTTAGCACAAAAGCTTAAAAAAAATCATGGTAAAAACTGAAATTCAAAGGTTGATGAATCTGACCCCATGTAGGGCTCATTTGCAGTAGCACTATAATGGAGGGAATGTGAAAAAAAAAGCCCAAGGGAGAAAATGCACAAAAATTAGGGATAATCATATACATTGCAGTATAATACTGTTCATGAACACGATGCATTATTTTGCAGCAAAATTGTAACAATCTTTTAATTTTGGATAGCAGATGAATTACTAAATACTTCCATGAGTTAGCAAAAATGTAATTAAATATTAAATATATATTCCTTCAAGTAAATACTTGTTTGCACAAAGTAAACATTTCCACTTTGCATATTTTCTTTCCTTTAACGACTTTTGTTACATTCTCTTAAGAGGTGTGTGCCCTTTTGGCTGAAAATGGTGTGGCTGTACCACATGCACAATTCCAAGCCACTTTAGATGTGTAATATCAAAGGGACTTAATGGTCACTTGGCTACTTCAACAAACAGTTTCATGCTATGTAGATAAATTCGAATATTAAAATCCCAAACAAAGTTGAAAGATGTGTAATTGCAGTGGGAGTTCTATAACTGATGTTTGAATTCATTAGGGGCTTTCCTGATATCTTGTTCTTCTGGGACTAATGGTTCAGAAAAGTATATAACCATAATGATCACTCCATTTGAGTTAACTCTAACTAGGGATGTAGCGAACGTCGGAAAAAAAGTTCGCGAACATATTCGCGAACTTGCGCAAAAACGCGAGCGGTTCGCGAACGGTTCGCGAACCCCATAGACTTCAATGGGAAGGCGAACTTTAACATCTAGAAAAGACATTTCTGGCCAGAAAAATGATTTTAAAGTTGTTTAAAGGGTGCAACGACCTGGACAGTGGCATGCCAGAGGGGGATCAAGGGCAAAAATGTATCTGAAAAATCTGCCTGTGTGTGCTTGGAAGAGATAGTGTAGGGGGAGAGCTGTTAGTGATTTCAGGGACAGATGATAGTAAGTTTGCTGGCTAGTAATCTGCTTGATACTGCTCTGTATTGGAGGGACAGAAGTCTGCAGGGATTTGAGGGACATTTTAGCTTAGGTAGCTTTGCTGGCTAGTAATCTACTGTTCTCTTTAAACAACTGCCATACGTTGACCTTGTAGGCATTGTTTGCCCAGTTTTTTTGGACGCAGCCACTGAAGCACAGTTGCCAGAAAAAATATGCCATATAAATGCTGAAAATAGTCATTTTTCGCCATTACGTAAAATATATTATGGCTGCTTGAAAAAAGTGACTCCGGTGTTTTTTCTGGAGACGGTAATATTATGGATATTTAGACAGAATGGGAACAAGGTCACACAGCTCGATGGCGGGTTGAAGAAAACAGTGTGCAAATAATGCCTACAAGGCCAACGTATACACTACTACAGCGGTGGATACGGATTACGTAAAATATATGAATGCTGCTTGAAAAAAGTGACTCCGGTGTTTTTTCTGGAGACGGTAATATTATGGATATTTAGACAGAATGGGAACAAGGTCACACAGCTCGATGGCGGGTTGAAGAAAACAGTGTGCAAATAATGCCTACAAGGCCAACGTATACACTACTACAGCGGTGGATACGGATTACGTAAAATATATTATGGCTGCTTGAAAAAAGTGACTCCGGTGTTTTTTCTGGAGACGGTAATATTATGGATATTTAGACAGAATGTGAACAAGGTCACACAGCTCGATGGCGGGTTGAAGAAAACAGTGTGCAAATAATGCCTACAGGGCAAATAATGCCTAAAAGGTCAACTTATACACTACTACAGCGGTAGTAAAATAAAAAAAAGTAAAATAAAAAAAAAATGAATATTAAAAAAAAAAAATTAAAGTTGGTGCTGCTGAACTACTAGGAGCAGCAGATTAGCACACCAGTCCCACTCCCCAACACTGCTAGACTAATAGCACTGGGCTCTTATAGTAGTAGTAGTAGTAGTAGTAGTAAAACAACAAAAAAATAAATAAAAGCAGTCCTTACAAGGACTACTGTTATTGCAGCAGTCAGCAGATGAGATCAGAAGCAGGACAGCTGCCCACTGCAGCTACATACAGAGCACTGCAGTAGAAGGTAGATTACTAGCCAGCAAAGCTACCTAAGCTTAAATGTCCCTCAAACCCCTGCAGACTTCTGTCCCTCCAATAACAGAGCAGTATCAAAACGATTACTAGCCAGCAAACTTTCAACTGTCCCTGAAATCACTAACAGGCAGCAGCTCTCTCCCTACACTATCTCTTCAGCACACACAGGCAGAGTGAAAAAACGCTGCAGGGCTTCGGTTTTTATAGGGAAGGGGAGTGGTCCAGGGGAGAGCTTCCTGATTGGCTGCCATGTACCTGCTGGTCTGGGGTGAGAGGGCAAAAAAAAGCGCCAACAATGGCGAACCCAAAATGGCGAACGTCGCGCGACGTTCGCGAACTTCCGGCGAGCGCGAACACCCGATGTTCGCGCGAACAAGTTCGCCGGCGAACAGTTCGCGACATCTCTAACTCTAACCTACAAATGAATATGAAGACACAGCATGCAGGTACCATTCCTGATTTCCTTCAGAAAAAGCACTGATTCTAAAACAAAGATAAATGTTAAGTTTCGTCCATATTCAGGTCACTTTTTTTAGAAAAAAAAAACATTTTTAAAAAGCCATGTAGTGAAAGAGTAAACAACTGGCAAGCAAGAAAACAATGGTACTGACAGAGCCGGGGCTATAACACGGTTCAATCTCCTTTAAAATGTAAGACCTTTCTTGATGTTGTGTAGACTAATCCGAAATGTAATGGCACCAACATTGAGGCACCGTCAAGTCATGAAAGTAGCACCTTGAAGTTGTATAATTCTCTGGTTTATTGACCTGTCTCCTGACTTCTCTTGGCCAGTGGCTTCTGTAAACTGTGCCTGTATATTAGACTTGTACTGTTGTTTCCCCAATACCAACTTCCTCACTTACAGATCACATTACACATATGTCAGGGAGCCGGGAGCTCCCTCCAGGGAGGTTGTCTGGATCAAGGAGGAAGCCCTCTTGAGGGAACAAGGTCGCGGTATCCAAAGGGTTAAACGGAGAATAGTCAGGATCAGGCAAGAGTTCACAGGCAGGCAGAATACAATCAAAGTCCAAAGTCCAGGCAAAGGGTCAGGATACAAGGCAGGAACAATATTAGGCAATAAGGCACACAGGGAACCCAGGATATGCTTCAGGAAAGTAATCCTATTCTTGGGCGCCATTCTGGCGTCTAGTTGGAGTTTTTATTTTCAAATTTGGCGCCATTCTGACGTCATTGACGCTCTTGCGCCGACGTCGGCGCGCTGACGTCATCGCCCGGCGCCGCTACCCACGTGGCGGCCATGGGCGCCGCCATTTTGGGAGCGACGCCGGCGAAGATGGACGCGCCGCCCGGAGCTCCTGGGCCTGCTCCGGGCGGCGATCGTTACAGTACCCCCCCCCTCACGGGGGGCCTCTGGACCACCAGGACTTGGCTTCTGGGGAAACTTGGAATGGAACTCCCTCACCAGACGAGGAGCGTGAACATCACGGTGTCCTTCCCAGGAGCATTCTTCAGGGCCAAAGCCCTTCCACTGAATGAGGTACTGAAGGGACCCTCTGGAGATTCTGGAGTCTAGGATTTTCTCCACCTCGTACTCGAGTTGACCCTCCACTGAGATGGCAGGAGGAGGAGACTGACCGCCAGAGAACCGGTTGGTGATGGCGGGTTTCACCAGAGACACGTGGAACACGTTGGGGATTCTCATCTCTGGTGGAAGCTGGAGTCTGACAGCCACAGGGTTGATTATCTCCAAGATGGGAAATGGTCCCACGAATTTTGGACCCAACTTGGGAGATGGTATCTTCAACCGGATATTCCTGGAAGAGAGCCAGACATTATCACCCACCTTGTAGAGAGGAGAGGATCTTCGACGACGATCCGCGAAAGTCTTATGAACAAGAGCACTCTTCTCTAGGTTCAACTTGGTCGCAGCCCAAATAGCAGACATATGGGCTGCGGAGTCGTCAGCAGCCGGGACGTCAGATAGCACAAAGTCTTGGGGAAAAGCTTGAGGATGCTGACCATACACCGACATGAACGGAGACCTTCCTGTAGAGGAATGACAAGCATTATTATGAGCGAATTCCGCCCATGGGAGGAGATCAGACCAGTCATCCTGGCAGAGGGATACGTGGTTCCTCAGGAACTGCTCCAGGGCTTGGTTGACACGTTCAGCTGCCCCATTCGTTTGCGGGTGGTATGCAGATGAAAACTGAAGAACAATTCCCAGGTCTTTGCATAAGGAACGCCAGAACTTGGCAGTAAACTGGGTGCCTCTATCGGAGACGATCTCCACCGGGAAACCATGCAGGCGGAAGATGTACTGGATAAAAAGCTGGGACAACTCCACCGCAGAGGGCAACTTCTTCAGAGGGATGAAATGGGCCATTTTGGAGAAGCGATCAATAACAACCCAGATCACAGTATTCCCACCGGAGGGAGGAAGTTCGACAATAAAGTCCATAGAGAGGTGCGTCCATGGACGAGAGGGTACCGGCAAAGGCTGTAACAACCCACTGGGGCGGGAATGGCTAGGCTTAGAAGTGGCGCAGACATTACAAGCAGCCACAAAGTCCTTTACATCCTTGCGGATATCAGGCCACCAGACTAGGCGCCTCAAGAGTTCAAGGGTCTTAGCCGAACCAGGATGTCCAGCTTGCCTGGAGCAGTGGGTTTGTTGCAGGATGGCCAGGCGAAGTTCTGGAGGGACGAAGGCCATGCCAATCGGAGTATCTTGAGGAGCCGAGGACTGCCCAGCCAGAATCTGGTCGGCAAATTGGGGATACAGAGAGGCAATGATCTTGACTGGTGGAATGATTGGTTCCTGTCTCTCAGGGTCACGGTCCACCGGAGTGAAGCTACGAGACAAGGCGTCGGCCTTCAGATTTTTGGAACCTGGGCGATAAGTCAAAACAAAGTTAAATCGGGAAAAGAAAAGGGCCCACCTGGCTTGTCTGGGATTTAGCCTCTTGAGGGACTGTATGAACTCCAGATTCTTGTGATCAGTGAAAATCTGGACAGGAATTTCAGAACCCTCCAGGAGGTGACGCCATTCTTCAAGGGCAAGCTTGACTGCCAAGAGTTCTCGATTCCCGACGTCATAGTTCTGCTCTGCGGATGAGAACTTCTTGGAGAAAAACGCACAGGGGTGCAATTTTCCATCAGAGGAATGTCTCTGAGACAGGATAGCTCCGGCTCCGACTTCAGAAGCATCAACTTCGATGCAGAAGGGTAGGGCAGGATTGGGATGTCGAAGAACAGGAGCGGACGTGAAGGCCTCTTTCAAGGACTGAAAGGCTTCTATAGCAGATGGAGGCCACAGGCTGGGTTTACCCCCTTTTCGGATGAGGGCCAGGATAGGTGCAATGCGGGAAGAGAACCCCCGGATGAACTGTCGATAATAATTAGCAAATCCGATGAATCTCTGGATTGCTTTGGTACTCAGTGGGAGAGGCCACTCCTGGATGGCCGACACTTTCACGGGGTCCATCTCAAATCCCTCTGGAGAGATAATGTATCCTAGGAAGGGGATCTTGGATACCTCGAAAACACACTTCTCCAACTTGGCGAAGAGAGAGTTCTTCCTCAGACGAGAGAGTACCTCCTTCACCTGGGAGCGATGACTTTCAAGGTCCTTGGAAAAGATCAGGATGTCGTCCAAGTATACGACTACGAACCTTCCTAGGAGATCTCGGAACACATCATTCACAAACTCCTGGAAGACGGCAGGGGCATTGCATAGGCCGAAGGGCATAACGAGATATTCATAGTGCCCATCCCGAGTGTTGAATGCCGTCTTCCATTCGTCACCCTCCCGGATGCGAATGAGGTTGTAGGCCCCCCGGAGATCCAACTTGGAGAAAATCTTGGCCCCTTTCAGCTGGTCAAAGAGCTCGGCAATCAGGGGCAGAGGGTATCTGTTTTTCACGGTGATCTTATTTAGACCCCGATAGTCTATACAAGGCCGAAGGCCTCCGTCCTTCTTCTCCACGAAGAAGAACCCAGCCCCTGCAGGAGAGGTAGAAGGGCGGATAAACCCCCGCTGGAGATTTTCTTGGATGTACTCCTTCATAGCGGTAGTCTCTGCAGGAGAGAGAGGGTAGGTGCGCCCTCTGGGGGGCATAGCTCCAGGCAGGAGTTCAACCGGACAGTCGTAGGAGCGATGTGGGGGAAGGAACTCTGCAGACTTTTTACAAAACACATCGGAAAATCCCTTGTAAGTGGAGGGCAAAGTCTTTAATTCCGCAGAGGAGACATTCACCTTCTCGAGGGGTTTTGGCGGAAGGCAATGTTGCAGGCAAAATAAACTCCAACGAGAGATCTGCCCAGTGGACCAGTCTATGGTGGGGTTATGCAGACGTAACCATGGAAGACCCAATATCACTGGAGTAGAAGGACAGGGGATGATGAAGAATGAAAGTTTTTCTTGATGCAGCGCCCCAACTTGTACAGATAGTTCCGCCGTGAACTTTGTGACGAATTCAAACTCCAGGGGTTTGTCATCTATGGCAGTAATTCGCAGGGGAGAAGACAATGGAAGCAGAGGAATCTTCATGCGTTCGGCAAAAAAGGCATCCATGAAATTGCCATCCGCTCCGGAGTCGAGGAAGGCCCTTTCGAAGATAGACTTACTTGCCAGGTGAATCTGCAAAGGAAGGAGAAGCCTGCGTGAATTTTCTTGATACTTCTCCAGAGAACCTCGAGTGATGCCCCCTACATAAGAAACCTGAGACATACCTCGGGGTACAAAACTCTTGGCTTTGGCAGGACAGGCGTTGGCAAAATGGGAATGCCCACCACAGTATAAACAGAGACCTGCCATACGTCTTCGGAGTCTTTCCTGCTCGGAGAGGCGAGTCTTTCCTACTTGCATGGGTTCCTCCAAGGGAGACGTCAACACATGGGTCACAGGAACAGCGGGTGTTTGCAGAATCGGCCTTTGAAAGCGAGGGGCCAACATGGGAGAAAATCGTCTACTGCGCTCTCTCTCCACCTGGTGCTCTCTGAGACGAGTGTCCACCTTAATGGATAGAGCGATCAACCCTTCCAGGGTGTCAGGAGTCTCTCTGGAGACGAGATCATCTTTGATGCGGATGGATAGGCCTTGGTAGTATACAGCCTTGTAAGCGTCATCACACCAGGAAGTCTCCGCCATCAGTGTTCGGAAGTCTATAGCATACTCATTGACACAGCGGCTTCCTTGCCGGAGCTGCAAGAGACGGGCAGGGGCGTTCGTAACCCGACCTGGAGCATCAAAGACTATACGAAAAGCTTGGAGAAAGTCTTTAACATCAAAAGTCAGCGGGGAATTCTTCTCCCAAAGAGACGTTGCCCACTCCAGTGGCTTGCCTTCCAATCGAGACATCACATACCCCACCTTGGAACGCTCGCTTGGAAACTGTGTGGGTTGGAACTCAAATTGAATTTGGCATTGCGTGGCAAATCCCCTGCAGGCTTGTGGGTCCCCACTGAAACGAGGGGGAGGTGGAATGCGAGGCTCACCTGTCGGGTAGCTTGTGTTCGTGGGGGCTGCCGCCATGGGGGGATCCCCAGTAGGTGGAGCAGTGGAGGACGCAGAAGGCACTTGAGCCAGCAGGACATCGAGTGCTTGCCCAATGCGAACCTGCTGGTTTTCGTAGTCCTCCATGCGGGATGCCAGTCCGCGGAGCGCTCGTCCGACATGAGGTGTGGCTTCCTCAGAAGGATCCATGGCCCAAGAATAATGTCAGGGAGCCGGGAGCTCCCTCCAGGGAGGTTGTCTGGATCAAGGAGGAAGCCCTCTTGAGGGAACAAGGTCGCGGTATCCAAAGGGTTAAACGGAGAATAGTCAGGATCAGGCAAGAGTTCACAGGCAGGCAGAATACAATCAAAGTCCAAAGTCCAGGCAAAGGGTCAGGATACAAGGCAGGAACAATATTAGGCAATAAGGCACACAGGGAACCCAGGATATGCTTCAGGAAAGTAATCCTATTCTTGGGCGCCATTCTGGCGTCTAGTTGGAGTTTTTATTTTCAAATTTGGCGCCATTCTGACGTCATTGACGCTCTTGCGCCGACGTCGGCGCGCTGACGTCATCGCCCGGCGCCGCTACCCACGTGGCGGCCATGGGCGCCACCATTTTGGGAGCGACGCCGGCGAAGATGGACGCGCCGCCCGGAGCTCCTGGGCCTGCTCCGGGCGGCGATCGTTACAACATAACATTACAGATGCTGGCTTGTGTGAATAATGAAAATACCATGTTAATTAAGGTTTAAATAAACCTCCTACACCAGAGAATAAGAATAAAAAAGCAAGTAGCATAAATTGATCTGATTTTTCCAGACTATTTTCCTCGTTCTAGTACAGGAGTGATGGAGATCTCAAATGAAACATCTTTTAATGGATTCTTTCTCCTCGGTCTTGCTGATACTTCATACCTTAAGGCCTTAAATATGGTAACCTTCCTGATAATGTATATACTCACACTGTCAATAAACTCTTTACTTATCATCATGGTGAAAATCAATCTGAGACTTCACACCCCAATGTATTTCTTCTTAAGCAACTTGTCCATCATTGACATTGGCATAAGTTCTTCAGTAGTACCTAAACTTATTATAATTACAATTACTCAAGATAAAAGTATTTCACGTCATGATTGTGCTTTACAGATGTTCTTCCATTCTTCCCTAGTAGTGACAGAGAGTATTCTTCTGGCTTGTATGGCCTATGATAGATACATTGCTATCTGTAAGCCTCTGCACTACAATACACTTATGAACATGGGATTTTGCCTTTCACTGGTTGCCGTAAGCTGGGCTGTGGGTTGTATAAGTGCTGGTATTCATGTACCATACACCTTCCAACTGCCGTTTTGCAGGTCCCACCACATCAACCATTTTTTCTGTGAGATACCTATTCTTTTACGTCTCTCTTGCCAAGATACTTGGCTTCATGAGATAACAATGTACATCTCAGCTTGTACACTTGGCCTTATTGCATTCATTCTGACTCTTTTTTCATATGCTTATATCATCTCCACTATCTTGAATATCCGTTCCACTGAAGGAAGACATAAAGCTTTCTCTACATGTGCATCACATCTCACAGTGATCTCTCTCTACTATGGCCCCCTGATGTTCATGTATTTACGTCCCCACTCCAGAAACTCTCCTAACACAGAGAAGACTGTGTCTATTATTTACACTGTTGTGACTCCAATGCTGAATCCCATTATCTATAGCATAAGAAATAAAGATATCAAAGTTACCATGCGAGGAACACTGAATAAGCAGTCATAAAAATGTTTGAAACAATTGTTTAATACTACATATGATTACAATATGATATTCACTGATAGATAATCAGGTTTTTTCAGTTTTTTTTCCCAGAATTGCTCAATTTATTTTTGAGTTTTTGCCTGAAAACCCTAAAAAAAGTTGGATTTTCTGGCAAAAAACCCAAAGACCCCTATAACTTCAATTTGAGATCATGTAGGTGCCTCTTTCATTATACAGGACCTCAACGGGTCTGAGACGGAGGATTTTCAGATTTGGGATTTTTGAAGCATCGAGGTGTATTAAATCTCAAAAAACTCATTTTTTTTGTTTTTTCCGAAAAATTCAAGTTTTCTAGAGAAAACGTACCATTCGGACTTTAATAAATAACCCCAATATCAATATTCCTAACCCTAACCCCGATATCAATATTTCTAAATATTTATAAATTGCTCAAACATTCATCCACGTGATTCATATATCAAATCCATCACTAATATAAAAAAATGTATATGTATGTATAAAAAAATCCAAGAGGATAGCACAATGATATAAACAGGTTGAGTTAATTCCCCTAAAAATTTGAAAAATAGCATTGTCACTGCAAGGGGGGTACACCAATGGATTAATTGTTATTCAATCAACATGTATCAATATTACACGGATGGACAAAGGTGCAATTTGAGTCAATATGTTCTCCATATATTGCCCTCTGCTTGTATATATTTGACTGTGCATCCCCCACCATCATTTGAGTGCCAAGCAGAAATTAAAACATAGTAACTGTCCATGTACACAGAAATCCACTAGTTCCCGTGCAATATAAGACCCACTGCTGCAGTTATGCAAATTGATGTTGCAGGGCACTAGAGCTGATTACGGAGACACACATATGCAGACAATATTGGGCACTCTGGTTGATTCGGATGAGCGCCATTCTGAAACAAAATATGTTGCAGTAAATTGATGGGCATAGAGGGGGTGTTCAGGGCCCTTTCTTTTTCTTTAAAAAAAAAAATTAAATCCACCACAAAAAAAGCTCTGGTATTAGGAAAAACTGTCAACCTGTTTGGGGTTGTTTTGTCTGGAGAAAAGGCTCTTGTAAGGGGAGATTATTATTTACAAGTACATTAGAGGAAATTCAAGACCGATAGCAGTGGATCTTTTTTCCTTTAGAGAATATTAATGCACCGGAGGTCACCCCTTTAGACAAGAGGAAAAGAACTTTCATTTGAAGCAGTGTAGGTGGTTCTTTACAGTGAGGACAATGAGGTTGTGCACTGCCGGGTGATGTTGTGATTCTGTTAATGGCTTTAAGAATGGCTTGGATGATTTCTTGGACAAGCATCATATCCAAAGCTATAGAGATACTAAAATCTAAAGTTAATATAGATATTGGTATACACTATACAGGTATGGAACCTGTTATCCAGAATGCTCAGAGCCTCGGGCCTGGGGATCTTTCTGTAATTTGGATGTTCATACCTTAGAAAATCATGTAAACATTAAATAAACCCAATAGGCTGGTTTTGCTTCCAATAAGGATTAATTATATTTTAGTTTGGATCAAGTACAAGCTACTTTTTATCACTACAGAAAAAAATTAAATAATGCTTTAAAATTTAGATTATTTGAATAAAATGGAATCTATGGACGACGGCCATTCTGTAATGTTGAGCTTTCTGGATAATGGGTTTCCAGATAACAGATCCCATACCTATTTATAGGGTGTATAGATAGCTCTGTATAGGTCTCTGTGTGTGTTTGGTAAGGAACAACACTCTCTTGAATTAGTATATATTCACAATGTATTCACATGGATCATACTTGATAAAGGTGCCAATGTGAACAGAAATGTAGACATTTTCGTTGTTTTAAATCTAATGCAAGAGAGTTCTGGTCCTTAGTAAACATTTTTTTTTATTGACTGTGCACCTAAATGCAGGCACATTTACTCTGATATACATTTATATATTATATATATATATATATATATATGCACTCAGGTTCTTTTAGCAGGGTTTAACTTAAAGGAACAGTAACATCAAAAAATGAAAGAGTTTTAAAGTAATAAAAATATCATGTAGTGTTGGCCTGCACTGGTAAAACTGGTGTGTTTGCTTCAGAAACACTACTATTGTTTATATAAATAAGCTGCTGTGTAGCAATGGGGGCAGTCATTCAAAGGAGAAAAGGCTCAGGTTACACAGCAGATAAGCTCTGTAGAACATAATGGTGTTATCTGTTATCCACTATTTATCCTGTGCCATATAGTCTTTTTCAATTTCCACCATTGCTACACAGCAGCTTGTTTATATGAACTATAGTAGTGTTTCTGAAGAAAATACATCAGTTTTACCAGTGCAGGGTAACACTACATGTATTTTATTTATTTTAAAACACTTTCATTTATTGGGAGTTACTGTTCCTGTTTTTTTTTCCTTTTGTTTTTTTTACCTAACCACAATGCAAATTTAGCAACGTTTGAGTTTTTACAATTCGATCATGATAAAACACATAAAAATGAAAAACTAGAATTGAAAAACTTGATAAGGTTATAAAAATGAAAATCAAATTGCTGCATCTATTTTCTCTAAGCCTGGCAAAATTCTCAAAAAAATCTGGAATGCTGCAAATGTGCTTCCTATTAATAGGTTTTAGTTGCTGAATGGTATCGTTCACAGATTGATTTTGCTCTGAAATAGCGACTTTTTAAATGTTCTTTTCCAAGAATTTTTTATACATACTGTAAATATGTTAGAAGAAATAATAAAATGCCCTATCTTTTTTGTTTGGTTGTTGATTCAAAAGAAAAATGTCTGCATTAACTTAAGTATATTTTTAACATTCACTCAAACTTTTATCGTTAAAGAGGATATATCAGATTCATGGCTGCTCCAGAGATATCATGGCATGGTCAACTAATGATTATTTTACTTACATTATTTACTCATGTAAATAAATTCTAATATTAAAGTTTCAAACAAAATTGAGAGATGTGTGATTGCGCTGGGATGTCCATATTAATGTATCATTTCATTGGGGACTTTCCTGATATCTTGCTCATGTGGTACTAATGGCTCAGAATAGTATTTACATGCTAGCTTCAAGTCATCACAGAAACATTAAACATCGATCTAACTCCATCAAGTCTAGATATCTCAGCTGTTCAGAGAACAAATTCCTTTTGTGTAAATACACAGAGCAACAGTGGGAAAGAGTGCATCACTGGGTGGCAAGGAATCTGTGGTACAGGTAAGGCCTGGGTTAAAGCAAACAGTGCACCTTTGCTTAGAATAAATATTCTGCAAGACCTTACTAGGTAGCCTATTTATTAAACCTCCTTTTATTCTGGTCGAGTTCTTTTGGGGGAAAACTAAAAATTTTAATTTTTTTTTTATTTTTTATACCCCAAAGCTGCTAAAAATCCGAATCAGAAAATACTCAAACCTGTCGGGGTCATGTAGAAGTCAATCTCAGAAGTTATTACTTGACACTGTGATCTGATTTCATCCAATATTCCAAAACTTTGAGTTTTTGCAGCAAGAACTTGATACATTTGAGTTTTCAGTGAGTCAAACTCATGATACGAATTGATACGATTTTTTCATCGTTTTTTGCTCCGACATTAAATTCATGGAAGCAAGTTTGGTCTATTTTGTTTAAAGAAAAAAAATTGATTTACTGTATTTGAGTTTTAGTAAATAGGCCCCCTAGGTTTGTATATAGTATATCAAACTGCCACAATAAATAAAATACAACCTCTTCAATTTTAAAGTATCTACCCATACTTTTTGTTCACCCTCTGAAGTAAGCCCAGGGATATTCACCTAGTCCCCTTGCAATAAATATATACACTGTGTTTCCCAGCTTTAGCTGCATAATTAATCTCTCCCTGAATCAGTGGTATAGGCTGATACATTAGATAGCTTTAAGAAGGGGTTGGATGGTGTTTAGCAAGTGAGGGAATACAGGGTTATGGGAGATAGCTCATAGTACAAGTTGATCCAGGGACTGGTCCCATTGCCATTTTGGAGTCAAGAAGGAATTTTTTCCACCTCTGAGGCAAATTGGAGAGGCTTCAGATGGGGTTTTTTGCCTTCCTCTGGATCAACTGGCAGTTAGACAGTTAGATAGAGTTAAAAGGTTGAACTTGATGGATGTGTGTTGTTTTTCAATCTAACTTACTGTGTTACTATTTTTCCATAAATGGAAATGATTATGTGAAAACCCATCATGAAGTAGATTCACATATGGCATTTTGAGGTACCTGGGAATGCTATGAAATTATTTTTAGAAAATAACATCATTTAATAGGCTGGGATCCTATTACTTGCAGGATGCAAAATCTATCCACCAGTAAATTCAGACATGGGTTTTGCAATGTAATGTAATACTTCCTAAATACAATTACACAGTACTGTTTTCTTGTAGCTAATACAAAGTTTTCTGTGGCCACAGTTTCATAATATGATAAGTGAGTGAAAGTCGTGGAAGTTTGGTCAACTTTGTTTAAAGAAAAAAATTTGATTTATTTGATTTTTACGCACTCTACTGTTTTCTTTTAGCTAATACAAAGTATTCTGTGGCCACAGTTTCATAGTTTTTTTTTGCTCTGTCATTTTCGATAAAAAATATTGATAAGTGAGTTAAATTCGTGGAAGTTTGGTCAACTTTGTTTAAAGAAACAAATTTGATTTATTTGAGTTTTACTCACTCTACTTATATTGTGGCTATAGAATATCATGATTGGGATGATAAGTAATGTTTTTTTTTAACTTTAAATTGAAGGTGGCCAACCTGCCCTGTACTACACTTTCAGCTGAAGTTTCCAGATCCACCTCCTCATTTTAGTAAGAAACATAATTTTTCAAAGTTGGTGCTCAGCTCAAGTGGATTATGGAGAATTCTTATGAAACAAATTTCAACCAATTCTTTCTCCTCAGTCTTGCTGATACCACATACCTAGGCCTCCAGCATCCTCATATTCCTCATTATGTATATATTAACATTATCAGTAAGCTCTCTGCTAATTATTGTGGTGAGAATCAATTTGCGGCTTCACACCCCAATGTATTTTTTCTTATGCAACCTGTCCATCATTGACATTGGCATAAGTTCTTCAATTGTACCCAAACTTATCATAATTACAATAACTCAGGATACAAGAATTTCACGTCTTGATTGTGCTTCACAAATGTTCTTCCATTCAGTCCTTGTAGCAACAGAGTGGCTGTAATGGCCTATGACAGATACGTAGCCATCTGTAAGCCTCTGCACTATAATACAATCACAAACAAGAAGTTCTGCATTACCATGGCTGCTGTTTGCTGGACTTTAGGTTGCACAAATTCTAGCTTTCATGTACCATACATCTTCCATATGTCTTTTTGCAGGTCCCATCATGTCAATCATTTTTTCTGTGAGTTACATATCTTTTCCCGTATGTCCTGCCAAGATACCTGGATTCAGGAAGTATCAATGTACATCTCAGCTTGTACAATTGGCCTTATTGCATTCATATTGACTCTTTTTTCATATATCATGAAAAAATTTTCTTATATCATCTCCACTATCCTAAATATCCGTTCCACTGAAGGAAGACATAAAGCTTTCTCTACATGTGCATCACATCTCACAGTGGTCTCTCTCTACTACGGGCCTCTGATGTTCATGTATTTTCGTCCTCACTCCAGAAACTCTCCTAACACAGAGAACACTGTGTCCATTATTTACACTGTTGTGACTCCAATGCTGAATCCCATCATCTATAGCATAAGGAATAAAGATATTAAATTTACCATACGAGGAAGCAGCCAAAACACTATCTGATAACGTTTGCCTAAGGTTATTTTTATTTCTTTTACACAGTGTGAAAGCTTATATTTGGTTTACTTGTGTTTTTTTAAAAAACATACTTTATTTCTACATATTACCAAACATTCTTTTGATGTATCAAAACCAAAAATAATAATAATAAAAAGTGGAACATTGCATATTTAAAAGAATCTAGGAGAACCAAAAAAAAGACTATATCAATCAAAGCAGTTTTATGACAATATTATGCTCACTTATAGATAACAGAGTCACGTGTTTCTTGGTATTAACTGAACTGTTTGTTCTTTCCTCACCAACCTCAGGACGAATTGTAATATTATCAATAAAAAGTGTTTATTATGGAAGGGGAGGGAAATTCTATGCTTGAGGCACCCAGAGGTGAGCCTTAAATTTGCAGTTGGTCTTTTTATTTTTTTGTGATTTTGTTTTACTTTTTATTATTGCTGCACTCAGGCAGGAGTTAGAATCTAAATTGTTATTAATTCACATCTCACAGCTCCTTCACACAAAGAAAAAAAAGTGTTTCACATTTGTGACATACAGTACCTGAAAGGAGTCATTTTCTTTAAAATTAACTTATAGAGGTATGGGATCCATTACCAAGAAACCCATTTTCCATAAAGCTCCTATTTACGGAAAGGTCTCCATTTTATCCAAACAATCCAAATTGTTATGATTTTCTTTTTCTCTGTAATAATAAAACAGTACCTTGTACCCAACTAAGATATAATGAATCCTTATTGGAAGCAAAGCCTATTGGGTTTAATTAATGATTACCTGATTTTCTAGTAGGGTTAAGGTATGAAGATCCAAATTATAGAAATATTTACGTTATCTGGAAAACCCCAGGTTCCGAGCGCTCTGGATAAAAGGTTCTATACCTGTATATTATGAAAAATTACGAATTTGAATAAGCAAGTTTTTATTTTTCATCAAAAATACTCTAAACTCAAATGTGTGCTGATTTTTATAAAAACTTGAATTTTAAAAACTTTATATCTTAAAATTGTGAAAAAAAACTTGAATGCAGTGCCATTGCTTTCTACGGATCATTTTCATAGAGTCTACCGACGTTCAAAAACAAGACATGTCTGACAAAGGAGCATGCCCCCAAAACATTACACTTCATTAAACACACAGGGGTTATCCCAGCTTGTATGGAGTCTTATGTGCCGGTAATTTCGGTTTCCAGTATACTTGAGAGGGTGCAGGTTCCACCATACTGTGCACCAGACCATCTTATCATAAGAGGACAGGGTGGCTGGCGGGTTATCTGTTGAACTACTGTTGACTTCTATATGAACTCCCTAGCTTTTAGATCCTATTGGGTTTATTTAATATTCAAATGTTCTTTAGTATACTAAAGGTGTTCCTAATTATGGAAAGATCCCTTGTCTGGAAACCCTAAGTACCAAGCATTCAGCTTAGTGACAAATGATCTTGTGCAATTTCATAAAATGCCAAAATTTTGGCTAATGCATTGAAGTCAATGGGAAACTAAATGAGCTAGCTAATACTTAAAAAGTCCATATAACTGTTAATTAGAGAAGAGTTCACACAACAAGGGGCACATTTACTAAGGGTCGAATATCGAGGGTTAATAAACCCTCGAAGTAAAATCCTTCGAATTCGAATATCGAATTGGAAGGATCTTAGTGCAAATCCTACGATCGACCGATCGAATAAAAAACGTTAGATCGAACGATAAAATCCTTTGAATCAAAGGATTCGATCGATTTTAAGCGATCGATCGAAGGATTTTTCTTTGATCAAAAAAAGCCATTAAAGCTTCAGAGTGTAAACCTGGCATTTACACTAGTGTTGAAAGAAATCCCCCATTTTGCTTTGCTTAAAAATCTGGGAAACCATGGAAAATTATGTAACAGATATTATAGATGTGGATAAAAAAATAAATGGGTAAGTATATGGCCTCCAGTGTACATGTCCTATCCTCGAAAAACTTACCCAAAACTGTGGTTCACTTCCTAAAGCTTAGAAACGACATTCTAAATAAAAAATCGAAGGTTCATGAGTCAATTTATTAATGTTTGTATTTTTTGTTTATTAGCACAAAAAATGCTAATAAATTATGAAAAACATGATAGTATTTAATTAAGAACCACCAAGAAACTCTTTTACAAAACTTAACCATCTAAAAGCTGGCAAGGTCACTCGGAGCTGTCCCTTTTCAATTTTAAAATCTTTCTTTGTTTTTTGGGGGTTTTTTTGTTTGCATACAAAAAAATGTTATGAGAACGAGGATTTCTAGGTTTTCATATTCTTATTCATTACATGTTTTTATCTGTTCTTTTATTAAATAAGTAGACAGTTGTGGATTGTGGATTATAGTTCATTTGTGGTAGAAAACCTGTATAACCTAACAAATTTGAATTCTCTTAAATAGGTCTCTAAGCGTTTGGTTGCAGCAGGCCAAAAGATAGTTAATCCTAGCAATCCAAAATAACTTGGGGGGCAAAAAAAACTAAAATATAGCATATGTAGTTTCTACCTAGTTGCATTATTGAAGAACTGATGTGCGTAAAAGAATATATCCTTGAATGTGTTCTTAAATGTACATGCTGTAGTAGGGGCAGGTTTATCAAAATGTGAGATTAGAGCTCATCACATAAAAACTCACCTACTTTCTATTCATTCTTATGGGATTTTCAGAAGCGTATTTATCAATGGGCAAAAGTTACAATTCGTTATTTGATTAAAAAAAAGTGGGCGAGTTTTTTCTGTGGTGGACTCTAATCTCACTCTTTGATAAATCAGTTTCGCAAATTTGTTGGCGAAGTGAAACAGGACAGATTTCCTCAGCCATCAATTTCATCTAAAACATATGCATATAAGCAGAGCTTAGCAATGTCACCCGTTAAAATTGGTGCTATGGGGCAGATTTATCAAGGGTCAAATTTTGAAGTAAAAAATACTTTGAAATTCGACCATCGAATTGAAATACTTCGAATTCGAATATCGAAGTCAAATATTTTTCACCGAACTTGCCCATCGAACGATCAAAGTAAAAACGTTCGAACGATTTTAGCGTACGATCGAACAATTTTACTACGATGTGTGAAGACTTAGAAAAATGCATTAGAAGGTTCCCATAGGCTAACATAGCACTTCGGCAGGTTTAATTTGGCGAACTATTGAAGTCAAAGTTTTTTAAAGAGACAGTACTTCGATTATCGAATATTCGAATTTTAAAACTATTTTACTTCGAATCGAATTCGAAGTAAAATCGAAGTCGTAGTATCCTATTCGATGGTATAAGTATCCAAAAAATTACTTCGAATTTCGTGTTTTTTTACTTTGAAAATTCCCTCGAATTCACTTAGACCCTTGATAAATCTGCCCTTAGTGATGTTTTGGGTTTCACATGAACAGAGCCGGCCAGGCGGGGCAGGTTGCCTAGGACACCTCGGGCCACAGCGCCGGCTGGTTGTGTGCATGAGTGCAAACACTGTCGTGCATGCGTGGAAAGACACTGGCACGCATGCACGAATAGACGCTGGTGATGCAGAAGTGCAATCGCGAATCGGCACACACGGAAGCAAACGGTCCAGAGAGGGGACCGGGTTAGGGGTAGGAGCCAGAGAAGGTATGTACATGGCACCACCCTGCTTTGCGCCTAGGCACATGCCTACTCTGCCTACCCCTAGTTCCAGCCCTGCACATGAATCACTACAAGTTGTCATTATAAAGAAAAACATACCCCCTGTTTAAAATTATGAGGAAATAATTAGTCCCCACAAGTTCCATGACATCTATAGATTCACTTGGCCTGTGGTCTTTTGCTTTTAGATATTCATAGAACTCCCTGTGACTTCTAATATATTTTACAGTAGGGAATACATTATTCTCTTTTTAAACATAATTAAACTGAGATACAGGGTATTACAGTACACTGGTAGGGATCATTTGACACAGCACTTCAAGGAAAAAATGCACAAATTATGGCCACTTGACTTAATTCAACAAACAATTACTTGTTAAAGAAATACATTGTAATACGGAAATTCCAAATAACACTGAGAGATCTGAAATTGCATTGGGACGTCTTTAATTAATGGATGATTTCATTACTAAATATATTGCTCCTGTGGGACTAATAGCTCAGAAAAGTATTTAAATACAAGGACCACTACTATCAAGTTAGCACTAACATACAAATGTTTATGAAGACACAGCAAATACCATTTCGGATTTCATCCAAAGAAAGCACCGATTCTAAGGCCATGATAACGTTCTTCATCTAAGGTCGGGACACTGGAAATGAACATTCTTAGAAATCACAAAAAAAATCTAATATATTTTACAAATGTGATAAAGTTATCACATTTTTAGGAAATAATGAACTACAGTATCAGATTTTAAACTTTAATATCCAGATATTTTAGAGCTGCCTATACGCCAGGGCAGTTTTTGAGTTTTTTAACTACAGATGGATGGACAGTCACAGGTCATCCTATTAACTTAGAGTTTAATGCAGTTACAGTTTTACAACTCAATAAGGATCATTTAATACAAAAACTCAATAAGGATCATTTAATACAAAAGCACATTGAGCAAAGTTGAATGTTGGATGCTTTTCGCCATATGTTTTACCAAAAGAATTTTCCTACAGTTCCAATGACATTGCATTTAATTTTGCCCGATGTATACAGCAAGCAAGCAATAGTAGTACTTGTGTTTTAATGTGAATTGGACACAACTGTGCCGAAAAGTAGAAATGTCATAAATAATTCCAACAATGAGCAAGTAAGTGCTGTGCTTGGTGCAATGAAATGTACAATGAAGCTCCAACTGTGTTTTCCTGCACTGTTTTGCCTTGCTAACTTTCTGTCATTTTAGGAAAGTCTCATTGAGGAACTGCACTTTTGGATTCATCTCAGTAAAATGCCAAACATTTGACTTGAATCTGTAACACACATGTCTCAGAAAACATAACCTCCAGCTGGCTTGGCAATAAGAACATTCTATCATTTTCCACTGTCAGCATCAGACTGTATCCACTGTATCCACTGGAGTACAACCGTCTCTCATTACATTTCTGGCTCATTCTCTGGTAGCAGATTAAGGAACACTTAGAGGCCCATTTACTAAAGGTCAAATCGGTATTAGAGGTTTTTGAAACCATGATAAACTCTATTTCTCTAAAATCAAAGCCACAAAAAAATATCTACATAAAAAATTATGAAAAAAATAGCTGTCAAATAAATTCGGAAACCCAGAATTTTTTCATGAACGAATGAAAAATTCATACGACAATGATTGTTTTGATCTCCTAAAACCACAAACAAAGGGCTGATCTTTGCAAGAAAAGAAAGAGAACTTTCATTGACTTCTACATGACCTCGACATCTTTTACTTGCTGTACTTTTGTATTTATAGATTTTATAGTTTTTACGAAAAAATTGTGGGTTAAGTAACTGTATGAAAAATTTTTGCTTGCGCACTAGAAAGTACGAATGGTCATAAATCTGAATAAGGCAAACAAAAATCTCAATTACTAGCTCAAATAACCCAGAAAACATCTAAAAGTCAAAATTAAAGAAAGTTGTACAACTGTGTAATTACAGCTCCCATTGACTTCTATAGACCTTGACAGCTTTTATATGGTTATATTAAGCTTAATTTAAAAACAAAATTTGTGTCTTAGGGTAATTAAAAAAAAACATGATTTTTTGGCAATACAAGCTTTATTAAATGGGCCCCTTACTGTGGCAAGTAAACAGGAACTCAATATATTCTAACTACTCATTGTTAACTCTGTGGTGAATACATAGAATAACACTGGACAAAGCTTTCACGTTCAGGAGCTTGCCCAAAGAAATGGAGTCAACCATTACACAGTAACATCATGAAGTAACAATGCACAATGGTCCTAACCCGCTTCAGATCTTCATAGTCAACTTGCTTCAGACTTTGCCATGTAAATCTACATCGTAACAAGTTCCTGGGTTCACTATATTTGATTTATCTGTTTCTCGGTTTTCTCTTCTACTTTTTTTGTCTACTAAATGCACTGACCTGTGTCTGTACTTCCAATTATGACTTTGCCTATTTTACTAGTTAGTACTTCCTCCTAAGTCCTCCTTTCCTGGCCCTGATGGTCTTGAAGCTGAGACACACGTATTATAATGCAGCCTCTTTAATTTTGAAGTATCTGCCCAAACTTAACCTTTTCCACCCTCTGATATAGATCCAGGGAAGTTCAACTAGATTATTTGGCGTTTGATCTTTCCCCTGCTTACAAAAGCCAGCAGGATTTGTATCTATAAACCATCCAAATATCACCAATTTGAATAATAATCTAACATGGATGGCTCTGGATGTCCAGTGATGGCAATATTAGGAATAGTCTATTTCTCTAGAGCTTCCTGCATGTCTGATACCTGCTATGAATAAATCAGACTATGGCCTGAATTGATCCTAGAGAATATTTATTTCTCAGACTTATTATTTAGTTCTAGTGAGCCAATAGATATGGAGAACGCAAATGAAACTCCTTCCAATAGATTCTTCCTCCTCAGTCTTGCTGATACCCCATGCCTAAAAGTCCTAAGTATGCTAACCTTCCTACTAATATATATGCTCACATTGTCAGTAAACTCTTTACTTATCATGATGATGAGAATCAATTTGCGGCTTCACACCCCAATGTATTTCTTCTTAAGCAACTTGTCCATCATTGACATTGGCATAAGTTCTTCAGTAGTACCTAAACTTGTCATAATTACAATAACTCAAGATAAAAGTATTTCACGTCTTGATTGTGCTTTGCAGATTTTCTTCCATTCTGCCCTAGTAACGACTGAGTGTATTATTCTGGCTGTTATGGCCTATGACAGATACGTGGCCATCTGTAAACCTCTGCACTATAACACAATTATGAACAAAAGATTCTGCATTTCCATGTCTACTGTTTGCTGGGCTGTGGGTTGTATCAATTGTGGCATTCATGTACCATACACCTTACAACTGCCTTTTTGTAGGTCCCACCATGTCAACCATTTTTTCTGTGAAATACCTGTGATTTTAAGCATGTCTTGCCAAGATACCAGGCTTCATGAGGTTTCAATGTACATCTCAGCTTGTACACTTGGCCTTAGTTCATTCATGTTGATTGTTTTTTCATATATTTATATAATCACTACTATTCTGAATATCCATTGCACTGAAGGAAGACATAAAGCTTTCTCTACATGTGCATCACATCTCACAGTGGTCTCTCTGTACTATGGGCCCCTGATGTTCATGTATTTGCGTCCTCACTTCAGAAACTCTCCTAGCACAGAGAAGATTGCATCTGTTATTTACACAATTGTGACTCCAATGCTAAATCCCATCATCTATAGCATAAGAAATAAAGATATCAAAATTACCACTGAACAAGCAGTCATAAAATTATTCCATACCTTACATAGATAAATAGTTAATTTGGTTTAAAAAAGGCAAAAATCCTTTCAAGTTCAACCCCTTCAAAGGACTTCCATACACACATGCATATACAGACCTATCCATGTACTTACATATATATTAAACAAAAAAAAATATATATATATATATAAACACATATCTATACTAAACTAACTGTAGATCTTGAGATACAGTAACTGTAGCCTTAGAAATGTTATGGTCATCCTAGAAGTAATCTAAGCCCCACATATTTATAGAATTAGGCATATTTATAGATTCTGTCATCACAACATCACCCATAGGGGTATTCTATAACTCACTGCCCTCACCATGAAGAACAATTCATGTTTCTTTAAGTACAAGTTCAGTTCCTCGAGTCTAAAGGTGGAAGGGGGGGGCTAGGGTTTATTGTTATTTTCTATATGAAAATAAGATTCCCTTCTATCTATTTGCAATGCCATCTAATGTACTGAATGAATAATTAAGTCCATACCCCACAAACAATTATTCTCCAGAGAAAACAACATTTTTTTTTGATTTTCCTCATAGTTTAAAGCTTCCATTTCCATTACCAGTTTAGTTGCACATCTCTGCACTCTCTCCAGTTCATCTATATCCTTATGAAGACTATAAGGGACTATAAATAGGCAAAATTATGTTTGCATCACTCAAGTTATTTAACTTTATTAAACTTTTACTTCATGAGCTTTAGTAGATACAGACAGACACAGTGTAAAGTAACTTGTTTAGCTATTGTAAAACACATAGTCCACAGTTACTATTATTTGTTTGGCACAGTGTGCAATCTCATCATAAATTTAAAAATATGTAGGTGTTTCGCTATTGTTTTAAGTGTAATGTATGGCTGAGATTTTCCCTAGTGGGAATATGGGAAAGGGACTTCATGAAATCTAATTTATGCACTCAGTGGCGGAACTACCGGGGGAGCAGGGGGTGCGAGCGGGCCAGGGTCCGTACCCCCTCAGGGCCCCCCCAGCAGCCCGTGCACCACTGAAAATGCGGCCGTACGGAGGGGGGCGGGGCCCGGCTGCGTGTCATGCACCAGGGCCCGCCCCCTCTAGTTCCACTACTGTATGCACTGTGGGGGGGATTTGTTCCTTTTGGCCCAGGAGTGTATGGATAATCCTTGGTACAGTGACATAACTAGCCACTACACCCATGCTTAACCCCCCCCCAGTAGGGTCCATTGTAGTCACCACAGCACCGCCTAAATCACCACAGGGAGGCTCAACGGTAAAATCATGTGCCTGACGTGTTTCCTGTCTGTGGACAGAATATGGGCGTGGCTGGGTGCAGGTTTTACTCCCAGGGCCCATAGACCCCTAGTTACGCCACTGCCTTGGTATAAAAAGTGAGGAACAGACATCTTCTTCCTCTTTGGACTGCAGAAAACTAGAATTTCAGATGCCCACCTACCTGTGGTAATGCAACACCCTGGTGTATGACCGTGTCAGTAAATCCAAATTTTGTAAAATAAAGGAGCCAAAACAGACACCAGTAGTAACTGCTTTGTTAGCTTTTATTATTACATACCAAGAAGAACATTTTTTGGGGCTTAACACTTCCTTTTCTCAGGCTTCCTCTTTGGACAATCTCTGGAGGCTGTTGATGCTGCCACAGTGTGACAAGAAAAATACAGTAAGATGTCTTGTAGGCAACAATATGAAAAGTTAAAAAGCTAAATTATACAACATGCCGAGCTATGCTGTGTTTGAAGAATTAATGTCTAATTATAATTTTAGTTGTAAGCCAGCAGATAAAGGGGAGGGGTGGCATTGGTGGTTGTGGAAAAAAATATTACATTGATGAATTGATACAGTTATTAGATACTGATGTGTATACTGATGTGATTTACTAAATACAAAAATTACCATTAATGAGATTTAAAGACTTTTGGAATTAAAGATACACCTATCCCTTCAGCACTATTACTATTACCAAAAATTCACAAAACATTATCCTAAGGTTCCAGTAGTAGTGTACCGGGTCCTCAAAGATACCACATACTTACTTTACACTTCACATTACTAGATTGTGACATCCTTGATGCCACCAGTCTATATATACTTCAGTTCCCCGCAGCTATGTCATGGTGGCTGTCCAGCACTAATAATTCCTGATGGATTTTAGCTTGGCTTTTTCATGAATAATTATAGTTGGGTTCAGGAAATACATACAAATTGAATTTTGTTATAGTATACCCTCCCACCCCCACCATGCAACAAAAGAAAATATTAAACATAAACCAGTTAAAATATTTTGGCTCTCTAGATAGTGTAAGGGTCAGATTTACTAAGGGTCGTATTTCGAGGGTTAAAAAACCATCGAATTTCGACCCTTGAAGTAAAATCCTTCGAATTCGAATATCAAATTTGAAGGATTTTAGCGCAAAAGGTTTTATTCGAACGATCAAATAAAAATCGTTCTATTGAACGATAAAATCCTTTGAATCGAACGATTCGAACGATTTTAAGCGATCGATCGAAGGATTTTTATTCAATCAAAACAACGTAGAAAAGTGCTGTGGAAGGTCCCCATAGGCTAACATTGCACTTCGGTAGCTTTAATTTGGCGAAGTATGAAGTCGAAGTTTTTTCTAAAGAGACAGTACTTTGATTATCGAATGTCGAACGATTTTTATTTCGAAACGTTCGAATCGTCGAAGTACCCAAATAATTACTTCGAAATTTGAATATTTTTGTAATCAAACTATTCAATCGAGCTTAGTAAATCTGCCCCTAAGCGTATTGAAGCTGCCACTACAAACAATACTTTCTCAATTCTCCTCAACCAAGTACTCATTTATGAAAAGACAGGTTGCTTAACAAATGTCTCCATTTGCTCCAAATGCGTTGAAGCAACACCTGTCAAGAGAGGAAAATCTCTTTTCTCTTCATTTATTTAAGTATGGGGACATTTGTAGTGTAGCAGTTCAGTAACGGTATAAGACAATTACTCACAGGGGTAGATTCATGGATGGTAGGGCCCTAGGTGGTACCATACCCCCTCCAGGACATGTACAAACTCTTTCTTTGACCCACTCCAGCCCTAACCCACCCACTTAAGGCACCTTTAGTTTTTTTTTCCTTGAGCTTCGGGCCATAAGTGACTTCCTGTTTAGGATTTATGTAAATATTCCACTGGTTACTCATGGTTTTTTGAAACTCTCTTTACCAGGCCAGAATACAAAGTCCAGTGGTGAGTGTAAAGGAGACTTTATTGAAGCACTCATCACTACAAATGGCCACTCCAGTTTTCTCAAATACATTAATGGTGAACTGTATGTGCCACGTATTTGGGGTACTATATAAAGTGTGCTTCATCTTTGTCTATATATATATATTCTGTCAAGAAAGTCAAGTCACGGATTTCACAACATAAGTCTACCATTAAATCTGGCAATTTGGCATTGCCACTTTCTAGACATTTTAAGGAATTTGGCCATACGGTTGACCAGTTACGATTCATGGTGTTGGAAACTGTACCTCCACTTAAGAGAGGAGGGGATCGGGAACTGAGATTAGAACAAAGGGAGGTTTGGTGGATTAATTAACTAAATTCACTCCACCCACATAGTCTTAATAAAGACTATGATCTACAGTATATCTGTTTCTTTGATAATTGAAGGATATTAGAAAAAATGTGTTTAGTAACTGCCTATGTATATATATCTGTAAGGCTATGTACATTTTATTCAGATTACAGGGTGGAATCCCTACAGAGAGTATGAACAAGAATGCACTATGTCACTTCCCTTGCTGGACTATAAAGAACGTTATGGACTTTGTATGCACTTTTACACCATTGTTTCACATGGCTTGAGAAAGAGCACAAAGGCTCGAAACGTCGCTGTTACATATGTGTACATATATGGTGATGTAACTGTTTTACTATTTAATACAAAATACTGAGCATTTATGGCGAGTGCTGTTCTTTAGTCGAACTATATATATTATGGAGGACTGACCGGAGACCTCATGGGACGTGCACCGCAAAGATACTGCAAAGCGTGAGTGCTGTTACTAGCAGTAAACCCCATCAACAAAAGTCTGCCTTTAAGCCTTTATTAAACAGCAAATGGCATTTGTCATAAAGCCAGAAAGTTTATTAAATTGTGTTGGGAGATTCAGAAAATCCGTCAGGATTTCATTAAAGGCTTTCCTGAAACCATGTTCTTCTGGGATTAATTAAGACATGGCATATTTCTCAAGGAAGCAGAGTATTTAAGTGCAAGAATAACATTCAGTTTGTTGTTGCTTACAAGTGATTGAAGTGATATAGAGAAACAAACAGCTCCATAATTGTATCAGAAGATGTTTAGTAAAAAGGAATACTTCCGTAATCTTCATCTAAGGTATGGCTACTAGAATCGTACAATTAAATAATATAGTTAGTATATGTTTATCTTATAAACGTTCTGAAGCTGGGGACTTAACAGTAATATTATTTTTCTTGAAAAACTGAGATATTCAATAACACAGTTTCATAGATAATTAGTATCTACATTTTATAGTTTCCTATATGCCCGGCATGTTCAACAAATGGATCTCCTGCTATGGTTTAATTATAACTAATGGTACTGCCAACAGCCAGAAGAACATTGGTGGAAGATGTCAGTTCTTGTACTTTAACTACAAATAGTGGAACCATGAGCTTCACTGATTCTGTTCTCCTTTAAAGGAGAAGGAAAGGCTAAAATTAAGTAAGATTCATCAGAAAGGTCTAGATAAATACACCAGTATTGCGTGTATTGCGCATATAAACCCTTTGGTGCAGCTAAAAGATTTTTCCTGATTGGACTAAGCACAGCGCTCACACCTATCTGACAAATACACCAGTAAAGCCTCAAAGGAATGCTGCTCTGAGTTGTCTGTCAAAAGAAACACAGCATTTCTTTTTTGCCCTGGGCGTGAGCATGCTCAGTTTGCTCCTCTGTCCCCCTCCCTTCTCCCTCTTCCCTCCCAACTGTAATCTGAGTCCAGAGTGAGCAGGGAGAGGCAGGAAGTGATGTCACACCAAGCTAATATGGCAGCTGCTTTCCTAAACAAATAGAGAAGCTCCTAGAGCTGTTTACTCAAGAATGATAAAGCATTCTTCAGAATAAATATAGTGTTCTAGCTTGCACTATTATGGCTATACTATTTTTAATAAACTGCCTAAGTAGCTTTCCTTTATCTTGAAGAGTGGCTTGGATGATTTTTTGGATAGACATAATATCAAAGGCTATTGTGATACTAAGCTCTATAGTTAGTATAGATATGGGTATATAGAATTTAATTAAAAGTAGAGAGGGGTGTGTGTATGGATGCTGGGTTTTCATTTGGAGGAGTTGAACTTGATGGACTTTGTCTTTTTTCAACCTAATTTAACTATGTAACTATGTAACTACCAATATAAAGTAGTACTGAGTTTATATAATCTAGGTATTAGGCCTATTTTAATTATTATGTTTTAACCAACATCATCACCCTTAGAGCTTTACAGAGTAGGTGAATACAAATGCAAAAGCCTAACATTTCCAACAAATATATACAAATATATACATTTTACTTTTTTAGTCCCAAAAAACACTGGCGTCTTTTGCTTTTTTCAGGGTGATAGGCTGCAAAAGTCCATAAACTTTTTTGGGGGGTACCCGGGCTCCCCCATACATTTCCTACCATATGGCTCCTAAACTATACACTGGGCTCATGTGTAGGGTATTATAACAACTCTATTTTATTTTATTAAGGTTCCCTGGGCTTGTGTAGTGTAATGTATTTGCTGCAACATATACGTCCATTCAACTTTAACTTCCCGCAGTATGCAAATTAGCTTCGCTTGGCGCTGTAACACTAGCGTAACTTTGCCAGAGTTCAATGCCCTGGATGCAACTTCAGATTTTAATGAATTAGCGTTGTCCTGACAAATCTACGCCTGGCGAAGTGTTGCAATGTGAGCGAAGCCGTTGCTGGTGAATTTTCGGAGGTTAGTAAATTTGCCCCTCTGTATATCTAGAACTTGGTTAGGGTGAGGCTTGGGGGAACATCTATTTGCTGTCCTGTAAGATCAGTTTGAAGGTTTATTAGGATGAGAATAGGAATTTCAGCAGGGGTGGGCCAAGCCGACCAGGCGTCCTAGGCAACCCGGCCGGCGACCTTGCTCCTCTCTGTGCAGGCATGCAAACATGTGCATGTACAGTAAGTGTGCAGTTCCAAGCAATGTAGTGTGGATTAGCACACCCACCTTCTAGGTCAGCAAAGATATGCCTGGTGCACGTGGGTGGAGGCTCGGCAACCCCCCAAAGCAGTAGTGTAGAAAGAACCTCACGGCACACAGGTCTGCATGAAGTTTTCAGTGATTTATTGAAGCAGAGTGCACAGCAACGTTTCGGGGTCACCCCCTTTGTCAAGCATGAATGACAATGATGACATGATGCTTGACAAAGGGGGTGACCCCGAAACGTTGCTGTGCACTCCGCTTCAATAAATCACTGAAAACTTCATGCAGACCTGTGTGCCGTGAGGTTCTTTCTACAGTAAGTGTGCAGTGACATCACTCCCGGAAAGGGTCATGCAGAAAAGTGCAGAGAGTACCTAACCCAGGAACCAGGGAGCATTAAATAATATGGGATTAGGTGCGCTGATTTCTGCTAGAAAAGGTAGTTCCCAGGGGCCTAGATAAAAAGACAATATATAGAGTAGTACGTCCAAAACAGATGGCTTATAAAACTTATATGGAACTACTCACATATTCATTGTTTAAATATGAGTATATCGTCTTTGATGTAGTCCTGAAACAAAGAAGGCTTCAAATGGTGTTATATCGTCGGAACTTCAGTGTTGGCCCTGAATTTAGAATCAGGATTCTAAACCCAACAAGGCCGTAAAGAGCGGTTGCCAGCTGGCGTTCTAAATTCGAATAAGTGAAAATCATATCATACTTAAGGGAGAAAAAAAACCCTTTAACAAAAAAACAGTAGACCCCCCTCTGAAGGTTTTTACTCTTTCAAGGTTCTGCTATGGCTGAGGATACATCTAATGCTAAGGTTGGGAGACATGTGAATCACTAGACCAGCACAAACGCTAGCCTTCGTGCAGGGACGCCGCCATTGTCTGATCATGCAGCCGCTTTGAATAGGCAGCACTACATCTCATCTGCTGTCAAAGGAGCGCATCTCTGCACTATACCGCATCTTTGAGACTGTGAATAAGCGGACCTCAGCACTGCATTGGATCCTTTGGATTGCTGACAAGCGGAGACTACACGCCAGAATTGATAAACATATCGAGCTCTCCCTTCACTACCATTCGGTAAGAGTAAACGGCCCGCAGGGCCAACACTGAAGTTCCGACGATATAACACCATTTGAAGCCTTCTTTGTTTCAGGACTACATCAAAGACGATATACTCGTATTTAAACAATGAAAATGTGAGTAGTTCCATATAAGTTTTATGAGCCATCTGTTTCGGACTTACTACTCTATATATTGTCTTTTTATCTAGGCCCCTGGGAACTACCTTTTCTAGCAGAAATCAGCGCACCTAATCCCATATAATTCATATTGAATGAAGTGGACAGGTGGATCCACAAAAACCAGCGGTGCAGCTAAGTTAAATAGATCCGGTGTATGCGCAAAGCTCAACCCCACTTAGTACTATTTTACAGAGAGCATTGAAACCCGGACTACGGGTAGGCAGAGGGCACTTCAACAGGCACCTGCCCAGCCCCCGTCATTGTTGTGCCCTAGGCAGGTGCCTTTTCTGCCTTCCCCTAGTTCCGGCCCGAATTTCAGAAATAAATGTGCTCCTTCTCCTGAGCAGTACGTGTGATTAATAACCGATTCTGGTTCAATTCTCTTTCCTTAAGTGTGCCCATTGAACATAATATGAACATAAATGTATAGTTTATTGTAAATTCTGCAAGTTAATAAACCACAGATGGAGAGTGAGTGCAGTCATGTAAATAAAGGCATTATAAAACATATCTCGTATCAAATGGAGACAAAATGTTTTTGAATTACCTCCTCTGAATTACCCATTGGGTTTTTAAGTGCTTTTAGCTATTTTTATCCTTTTGGCGCCTCTGTTTTGTCTTACTACTATATCTCGTATCAAATGTCATTTTCAGGCTTTTTCTTCAGCTCTAGTGATGTAATGGAAGTTATTGAGGACTCAAACATAACTACTGTCAACAGATTTATTCTCCTTGGCCTTGCTGATACACCATACCTAAAGGCCATAAACATTACAGCCTTCCTCATCATCTATATAGTTACATTGTCAGTAAACTCTCTACTTATCATCATGGTAAGAATCAGTTTACGACTCCACACTCCAATGTATTTCTTCTTATGTATCCTCTCCATTGTCGACATCAGCCTCTCTTCAACAACAGTACCTAAAAGCCTGGTCATCACTTTAACGCAGGATAAAAGTGTTTCAGTCTTTGATTGTGCTTTACAGATGTTCTTCCATTCAGCCCTAGGTGCAACGGAGTGTATTATTCTGGCTGTTATGGCCTATGACAGATACGTTGCCATCTGTAAACCTCTGCACTATAACACAGTTATGAACAAGACATTCTGTATTTGTATTACAGGCAGCTGCTGGGCTGTGGGTTGCATAAACTCTGGTGTTCAAGTTGTATACACCTTCCAGTTACCATTTTGCAGGTCCCACCAAGTCAACCATTTTTTCTGTGAGGTGCCTCCATTTCTCCGTCTCTCTTGCAGAGATACATGGTTTAATGAGGTATCATTGTACATCTCAGGTAGCACAATTGGCCTTTGTTCACTTTCCTTAACTCTTATTTCATATGTTTATATAATCTCTACCATTTTCAATATCCGTTCCATTCAAGGAAGACATAGAGCTTTCTCTACTTGTACCTCACATCTCATTGTGATCTCCCTGTTCTATGGGACTCTCATTTTCATGTACTTGCTTCCTCGCTCCAGATACTCTCCAGATACAGACAAGACTGTATCCATTATTTACACAGTTGTGATTCCAATGCTGAACCCCATCATCTATAGCATAAGGAATGCCGACATCAAAAAAGCCATAAGAGAAAAACTGACCAGTCACCAAAACTTGTGATAATTGTGTAACTCAGGTGCCACGCTCATTCCAATGTTTTTATTATTATGTCTTTAAAACAGTGTGCAATTTCACAATGGAAAAATTCCATTTATTTAACCCTTTAACTTTTCATAGACAATAGAATCTATGTTGCTGACATGAACATACCAATGTGCAGTAGATTCTACATTTCCACTTGTAGGTGATTATTCATCAAAATCAGAAAATTTCTGATAATTTTCAGTAAAATAGTCCAACCAAATCTGCACAGATTTTTTCCCCTTATTTATCAATCTATTTTCTGAAAACTTCCTGTGCAGGAAAAAACTCGATACAATCGTGAAAAAAAATTTGAATCGTACAAATTTTTCGGATTTGACACCCGAAAACTCAGATTTTTCTAGATTTTTGCCCAAAAACCACAAAATCTTCAGATTATTGCACAAAACCCAGCGCAGATCAGGATATCTTTGGGACATCTCCCTTGACTTTTACATGAACTCGGAAGTTGGAGTACTTTTTTATTCTGACTTTAACACCCTCTGGGTTTTATAAATGATAAAAAATTCTATTTTTTTTCCACTAAAAATTCAAATTTTTCAAGTTTTTGTCATTCAGAGTTTGATAAATAACCCCCTACTGTAGGTTCTGCCTAGCATGGCTGTTCTGTATGGCATACTGCCTGAGTGTTAGTGCTGTATGAAGAAAACTGATTTTACGAACAGTGGTGCTGAAAAACCAATATGTTGTTTGAGTAGATGTCACTACAATAATTTTTTTCAGGGATTCTCTATAGCTCAAGTGATGCTAAACCTAGTCAAATAAAACTTGTGACAACAGAGTCTCTCTCCTCAGCCTTGCCTATTTCCAAAACTTTGCTTCTACTATAAATATTTACATTGTAAGAAAACTCTCTTCTTATTTTACTGGTAGGAATTAAATTGCATCTCCAGATACCAGCTTATTATTTCTTAGGTCACTTCTCCAGTAAGGCTAATGCCACATGGGGCTAATTCTCGGCCCCCATTGCTGGTATCAGACTTTTTTTTCTGTTCCGAAATCCACTCTGTGTGCCTGCACCCTGGCTGATGGAGTGGCTCCAGTTGCAGTCACGGGAGCAGGTTGATGCCAATAGAGGGGCTCATTCTCATCAGCAGGCCGAGAATCAACCCTGTGTGCAATTAGCCTTACTGATGGAGAGGTTACCTAAGAAATACTGGCTGGTCTCCCTTCTACAACTGTGCTTATACCTTAGGGGCACATTTACTAAGCTCGAGTGAAGGATTCGATTTTTGGGTACTATCCACCATCGAATTGGCTACTTTTACCTTCGACTACGACTTCGACTTCGAATCGAATGTTTCTAACTAAAAATCGTTCGAATATTCGACCATTCGATAGTCGAAGTACTGTCTCTTTAAAAAAAACTTCGACTACCTACTTCGGCACTTTAAACCTACTGAGCATCAATGTTAGCCTATGGGGACCTTCCACATAAACTTTCTAAGCTTTTTTTGATAGAAGGAAAATCCTTTGATCGATGGATTAAAATCATTCGAATAGTTTGATCGAAGTATTTGGGGTAAATCCTTCGACTTCGATATTCGAAGTCGAAGGATTTTACTTTGATGGTCGAATATCGAGAGTTAATTAATTAACCCTCGATATTCGACCCTTAGTAAATGTGCCCCATGGTGTATAATACTGGTTGTTTTGACCTATAAAATATGTATCAGTAAATCTCTGCAATACCACAAAAATGAAGAACAAGATATTCGGCATTGCCGTAGCTAATTCCTGCTGGGATGTGACTTTATCAACTCTACAATCCATGTACCATACACTGTCTGACTACTTTTTTTTAGGTTCGTCCATGTTAACCATTGTTTTCTGTGAGATATTCCCTTTTTTATAGGAATACTTTAAGTAGTACACATTTAAACATGATTTTTGATTGTGTCCTTTTAAATAAGCAACCTTGTGAAGTCAAGGAAACATTATGATAACTCACTTTCAGCTGACAAACCATTCAATTATTACAAAAATCTAATACACAGAGCAAGATTGAATTGTATGGGGAGTTTAGAAACGTGTAACTGATTTCACTTGGGACTTTCCTGAATCCATGCACTTTTGGGACCCACACGTACATATTTTCCTTATTTGTATTTAAGAGGAATAATCACAGCACTCAAGCTCAGTGTTGCTTTTCCAAGTGACAAATGAATACGATGGCATCAAATTAAAAATGAAATTCTCAATTGATCAGAATATGCACAGTTTTACTTAATGAAACTAAAAAGAGCACTTTAACTTTAACAAACTGTAGCCTCATTCAAGGTAAGGTCACTGTAACTGCACATTTTAAAACATTTGTACAAAAAAGATATTTTGAAATCAATACATTTTGATATGTAAACGGACAGATTTATAAGGTTGGAATGGGAAATTCGAATTTGATTTTTCAAAATAAATTTGGTGTCAAAACTTGAATTTAAAAGCACCAACTCGAATGTAAATTTGAATGTGTATTTCATCACACCTCGACCATGGAAACAGTTCTAATATTAATATTCGCCACCGAAAACCTGCCAAGTTCATGTAGAAGTCAATGGCAGAGGTCTATTGAACCATTTGAATATGTTAATTGCCTTCCGAACATTCAAGTTATTTTTTGGAAGAAATCTCAATTTGAATTTGACTAAAATTTTTCGATCTAATATTACAGTTTTATCATGAACAACCTCCCCTTTCAAGTTGTGAGTACATTCAAATTTAGTAGAGTAGAAAAAAAAATTCACATCAATTCTAAATTCGACTATTGATAAATTACCTCCTAAATATTGTCTTGCAAAATGTAATTTACATTTACATTTAATTTATGTAAATTATCAAATATCAATGCATTTTTCCTGAGATTCAGGAAAGTGTTTAACAAAATAATATATGTATTCAACAAGGCTCCTGGGTCGGTTTTTCATCTGAAGTCAAACACTTCTATTGCTATGAGTGATTAGTGCATAGCTGTAGCATTGTAAATCAGCCCCAACAGTAATTGTTCAGTACATCTACATTGACAGTATATTTCATAACTTAATGTATAACTGATAATAGCACTCAATACACTACACAGCCAGCAAGCAAACAGATGATAGCTTTATGAATGCAAAGAAACAAGTTTCTCAGATCGTAGAAAGTGTTGACTACAGGGTTTTACTTTAAATATAATTTTTGTGCAAGGAGTGGACACAAGTGCTTTTGTGGGGCTCTAACAAATGCAAAGTTATGTCCTTTCCTGCATAGGGTTCTAGCCCTTAATAAATACACTCAAGTGCATTTATTTAATTTAGTTTCAAGAAATCTCACCGTAGTTTGAAATATTAAGTCAGCATGCCCTGTTTAACATCAAATATTTCAAAATGGAGAAGCCCAGCCTTGAGACTGATCTCATGATAAGTAGAGTAAGATTTACTCACAGATGTCACGAGTAGGTATTACGTACTTTATATTAAACAAATGTAGGGACTTACGGATTTTGTGTACAAGGCATTCATTATAGGTTAAGTGTATCTATACAAAATATAGATTGACAAATTACCCCCAAGGGGCAAAATTTTACAAAGTCCGAATTTATCTCTATATTTTCTGAATAAAACTCTGACCAAATCCGCACAGGTTTTTTCGGCTTATTTATTATTATATAGTTTGGGAAAAAATCTGAAAAAAATCATGAAAAATACTAATTGTTACGAATGTTTTGGAATTTCCACCAGAAAACTCCAATTTTTTCGAATTTTTGCCCGAAAACCCTGAAAACTTTGGATTACTGCAGAAAACCCAGCACAGATCAAAAAATCTTTGGGACTTCTCCTATTGACTTATGTGCAACCTCGGCTGGTCTGAGATGCCGGATTATCGGATTTGGACTTTTTCCATCCTCGGGGTATAATAAATTCTGAAAAATGTCTGATTTTTTTTTTCCCACTAAAAATTCAGATTTTATACTAAAAAAACAAGATTTTTTTCCAGTTTTTGGAATTTTTGAAGTTTAGTAAATAACCCCCTTAGCCTACAGATTACTTTGCAGCAGCTGATTGTTGTGTACAGCTACATCCTTTTATGAATTCTTTGCTTAGCAAAATAAAAACTTCAGCGCAGCTGTAGTTGCACACATCCAAAACTGCTTTGCTTAGCAGAGTAGAACATACAGCGCAGGAGCACCTTGTAGTAACTACTGAGTGTAATATATACTGTATAACACAGCTCTGTACTTCTATAAAGTCTTCGTCCCGTAGAGGGGAAGGCACAATGTAGCTGCTGCTGTATACTGTCTTCCTGCATTTTGCAAAGATATGTCTTCCTTTTTGGAATAAGGTTACCAGATCCACTTGAAAAGGCAAAGACATACCAAGAAAATCCAGCTAGAAGAGCTGAAGTGGTTGCACTTTAATTTATCTGGAATGTATGCAGCCCTGTAGCTGGCATTTATTAGAAGTATCCCTGGATTTTCAAGTTATCTGGAAACCTTATTTTGGAAGTGGTTGGAAGGTTCTCTTTATACACCCAGTAGACCATTATGAATGTGCTGGAAGTCATGGGGTGGAACTGGTTCTCAGCAAATTGTAATTCTGTCCATCTTCGCATTGATGATTATGTGCTTAAGCTTTTATTGAATATTCTGCTAAATGATGGTCTTTCTGTTTGATATACAGTATCTTTACTAGTTGAAGCAACTTCAATTCACAAGTACTGGTCCTAATAAACCATGGGCATGTTGCATGGGCAGAACACACTGCAGATGTATGTTTAGGCTCTAATGATGTGAGAATTATGGAGTATTCAAATGAAACCTCTGTCAGCAGATTCTTTCTCCTCAGCCTTGTTGAATCACCATACCTAAAAGTCTTAAGCAGCCTGGTCTTGTTTATACTGTACATACTCATATTGTCAGTTAACTTTCTACTTATTGTACTGGTGAGAATCAAATTGCATCTCCAGACCCCAATGTATTTTTTCTTGAACAACCTTTCCCTCATTGACATGGGTGTCCCTTCCACAGCTGTGCCTAAACTCTTGGTCATCACATTGTCTCTGGATAAAAGCATTTCATTCTTTAATTGTGCTGTACAGATGTACTTTCTTTCAGCTCTGCTAACAACGGAGTGTATCATGCTAGCTGCTATGGCCTACGACAGATATGCTGCCATCTGTAAACCACTGCACTACCACACTATAATGAACATGAGATTCTGTATTTGCATAGCTATATCATGCTGGGGCGTGGGCTTTATCAACTCCAGTATCCATGTGCCATACACCTTCCAAATGCCTTTTTGCAGGTCCCACCATGTTAACCATTTTTTCTGTGAGGTGCCTGCTTTATTAAAGTTGTCTTGCCAAGCCACTTGGTTTCATGAAGTAGCAATGTACATCTCAGCCTTCATAGTTGGCCTGTGCTCTTTTCTCTTGACTATCATTTCGTATGTTTACATAATCTCCTCAATGTTCAAGATTCGTTCCACTCAAGGAAGACATAAAGCCTTCTCTACTTGCACTTCCCATCTTATAGTGGTCTGTGTGTACTATGGGACTCTCATCTTCATGTATTTACTCCCTCGCTCTAAGAACTCTTCTGAGACTGACAAAACTGTGTCCATTATTTACACGGTTGTGTCTCCACTGCTGAATCCCATCATCTATAGTATAAGAAATAATGATATCAAAGATGCCATAAGAGGATATATGCAATTTCAGAAAGAAAGTTTTTAGTAACCCTGTATAAAATATATAACACATATGTGTAGCATCTGCATTCCTTAATGAAATAACAGTGTGACAACAATAACAACACAACTTTTACCATCAAAACCACCATTTATTTGCTATGAATATTCCTTTATAAAGATTCCTAGTGCGTGTGTGTCCACAATAATGTTAATGGTTCTCCAAACAAACTGCTTTGTTTCTTGATAATAAAGGCATGTGTTTATCCCTTATTTCTGGTTGATTTTTATTTATACTAATATAGATGAGCCTTAAACATTCTACAATGCCTTGTTGTTTTTTCTTATCGCAATGCTGGAAAAAAAATTCTTCTAACCTTAGGGGTGAGAATAAGTTGGCAGCTGCCAACCCCAACATATTTTCTTGAGTGACATTTACATCAGGAAGATTTTTTTCTTTATTGCAACACTGCCTAAACCAGTGATCCCCAACCTGTGGCTTGAGAACAACACGTTGCTCACCAAACTCCCAGTTGCCTCAAAGCAGGTGCTTATTTTTTAAGTCCTGGTTTGTAGACAAATTTTGGTTGCATTAAAAACCAGATGTACTGTCAAAAAGAGCCACCTGCCTCTTTGCTCTGGGAGCTTGGGAGGAAATTACAAATAATAAATCGCCTCTCAGAAAACAAAAGGCAAATCCCATATGTAATAAAAGGCAGAAAGTTTGCCAAAGAGCAGTAACATATAGCAACCAATAAGATGTTTGCTTTCAAAAAAAGTGACCAGTAAATGTTACCTGCTTATTGGTTGCTATAGGTGATAAGAAGTATTGAAAACTTTGCTCCTAATATTACATAACCCCAACTGAGCTACACCAAATGCCACAGTTTATGGAGGTTATTTATTAAAGTCTGAATGCTCAGAACACCAAAAATTTTAGGTTTTTTTACTATGAAATCCCACTTTTTATTGGGAAAAAAAACTTATAATTTTCAGGATTTATTATATCCCGAGGATGGAAAAAGTCTTAATCCAAAAATCCGACATCTCAGACCTACCAAGGTATTTAAGTCAATGGGAGATGTCCCTATCCCAGTTTCTGTGGTCTGCGCTAGAATTGGTCTGAAAATCTGAGTATTTTTGACTTTTTGGCAAAAATCCAAATAATTTGGGCTTTTCGGGAGAAAGCCAGAACAAATCAAGGGATTCGGGAAAAAACACAGATTTTAGCTCTATTTCCTTGTGTTTGTCCCTGAGTCAATTATATTGTGCTTATGCATTAATAAATAAGATCGAATTGTGGATTCTAGGTCAGACTTTTTTTATTTAAATAGTGAGAAAATTAGGATTTAAGGCCCTTAGGGGTTATCTACTAAGCTCCGAATATCCGAAATTCCCCAAAATCTGAAAAATTCATGATTTTTTTTATAAAATCTGACTTTTAAAAAAATCACAAATTTTTCAGAATTTATTAAACCCTGAGGGCTAAAAAGCCAGAATATAAAAACACGGCATCTCAAACCTGTCGAGGTTGCATAAAAGTCAATACAAACAAAATATCTCTACTATACAAAATCTTACTGGACGCATGCCAATCCCCTACGACCAAATTTCGCCATACCTGGGAAACAGAACTTGACACTGATGTTGAATGGTCCCTTATACAAGAGAAAACATTTCGATCAGTGCAGTGCACAAAACTATAGGAACTCAATTATAAGATTCTCTCACAGTGGTACAGAGTCCCAACCAAGTTATCTCAGATGTTCCCAAACCTACCTGACACATGTTGGAGATGTAACCAAGGAAGAGGGACACTCATTCACATCTTGTGGGACTGTCCTAAGATAAAACCATACTGGACGGCCATCATGCAGCTATTACCCAAATTTACTGATCTCTTGATCACTGACTCTGCATCCTTGTTTTTACTACATAACAACAATGCCCATAACACAATATAGACATTGTTGTATTTCAACGATGATTAATGCGGCAAAAGCGATCATACCCAAATATTGGAGATCAGAGAGAATCCCCACTACTAAAGAATGGGCGCAGAAAGTACAAGAACTGTATCTGTATGAAAAATTAAAGGACGCTGGTGGGACTCGATGCAACCTAAAGTGGTTTCACTGACTGCTATATACAGAAACTCCGGAATATAAGGCCTTAATCTCTTCAACTCCTTAAATTTGTAAAAATTAGATCATTCGGTGGAAAGATGGGTTCAGTGCTGATGCAGGTATGGGTGCTCTTGGCGTTCCTCCCTCCTACCATGCGTTTCATACAACCTCAGGTTCTAATTACCCTAGCTTAGATATCACCCCTGAACTATTAAGTTGCAGATAACAATGTCCGCCATACTGCTTTAAAACCGAGCGACTAGGAATTCCTAGCAATCGAGCGGCACATCAGATAACTTCACTCTGATATTGTTGAAGTTCCTCTCTTTCTTTTCTGACCCATGTTTACTCCCCTCTTTTTATTCTATCTTTATTTTCTTTTTTTCTTATTCTCTTTCTGGAATACTAGCATCATGCCGGGGGCTGATTTATATGTCATAGTAATACTACAACGTAGAAAAGTGAAGTCATAATGGGAGATTATGTAGTTTGAGAAGTATGATATGCTGATTTTGGCCAAACCCAAATGTTGCGGGTCTGGATAAATAGGACAATAGAGACTTATATTCAAGTAACACACTCCATAGTTAGAATCAATGGAAATGATGTATATAGATGGATAGGCTTTTTAACATGGACGTAATCTACTCCCAGCTATCTAATTGCCAGGATGTATAAATCTCTACTTGGTAATACTATTGCTTACCCCCTGCTTCCCCCTTTCTTTTTTCTGTACCCCATTTTCTCTTTATCAAACTAAAAAATAAAGAATTAAGAAAAAAAAAAGTCAATGCGAACAGTCCCATTGATTTTTGGTTGTGTCTGGGTTTCGGGCAATTTCACGATGTTTTCTGAGCTCTCCGGTGAAATTTTCGGGAAAATGTAGTAAATAAGCGTTAAAAACCAGAGCGGGTGATCGGAATTTGTAGCAGCCGATATGGAGATAAATTCGGACCTTGATAAATAACCCCCTTAGTGTTCAACATGAACATTTTGATTCAGTAATAATATGGTTAACACCAGAAGTAAAGCATGCAAAATGGACTCTATATCTTAACATCACTGATAAAGAAAACAATTTTATTAAATGTTTTAAGAGTAAAACATAAATAAATGGCCAAATCCAGGTACATCTAAAAAGCTCACATTTTTAAACACTTAAGGGGTGATTTATCAAAGTTCAAATTAAAATTTTTGCTACAATTTTAATTATTTAGCACACAAATTCACCCTATATTTTAAAAAACTCGAATGTTTAGTATTTATCATGTTTATAAAACTTTATTATGCTTAATGTAAAATGTAAAATGCTTAAATATAAAACTTCGGCATCTTAAAGTTAACGAGTTTATATAGAAGTCAGTGGGAGTCCTAGGCAAAATGAAAGGCATTTTTTTAATTTGAGATTTTCCAGTATTTTGAGCTTGTAAACACACACATTTGTGTTTTTTTCGCCAGGCGCGAATTTGCGCGATTCGCCGCCAGCAAATAAATTAGTGAAACGCCTGCGAATATTCGCGGCAAAAATTTGCAAGCTCAAAAAACACAAATGTGTGAGTTTACAAGCTCCAAATACTTGAAAATCTCAAGTGCGAATTTTTCGGCGAAGCGAAACGGCGCAAATTCGCCCATCAATACTTGTAAACTCACATATTCTAAGTGTTAGAGGTTTTTTTTTCTATTAGGGTATTCAATATAGTTTTTTAAATTCAGATTTTTAATAAGTAAGCAAACATTCAAGTTTTTTAAATTGTTAGTTTATTTGATGTAAAAAAAGACCTCTAAAATCTCACAAATTTGATATTTGAGAAATAAGCCCATTAAAGTCCTCTATTAACTTAATAAAATAATAATAATAATTTTTTTATAGTCTTATGTATGATGCATTGAAAACTGAGATCATCTTTGAAAAAAACCTTTAACAACAGACCAAACACTACAATATTTTGATCCTTCCTTACTGAGTAATTTGTCTAGTTGTCTACTGATACAAAACAAATTGGCCTTAGTGCTGGCCTTCTTCAAATACAAATGGCTATTAACTGCCAGTGGCTTATGCATCCTGAAGCCAACTTCTACAGAACTTTTTTATGGTTTAGTTTGAACCCATGCTCAAGTATTTGGATGTGAAAAATGTCATGACTATTTGCATGGACACAAATTTCAAGCCGAGATTGATCACAAACTAACTATTATTGTGCAGAAGGGCAATGATGATGATGTTTGGCATTACAAATCAGGTAATAACCTTGTGGTAGTAGACACACTCACTGAATGCACCTGTCTTTACTGGCCAAACATAAATGAAGATGTTACACTCTTTCTCAGTCAGTGTCAGGCAAAAGTATCAAAATAAACAGTGAAACAAATCTTTCCTTAAAATACACTGGAAGAAAGTTGGGAGAAAGTTGGTATGGATATTTTTATTTTTAGATCACATCACTGTCTAGCCATTACTGATGTTGTCACTGATAATGGCCAGCAATGTGCCTGAATAAAGATGATATTATTATATACAGACCTCCAATACAGAAAATCCAGATAAAAAATAGCAGAAGCAAGAGAACAAATACTAAAACTATACAATAATGGGAATCAATGGAAGATTCTAGTCTAGCATTGGCTGATTATCATGCAGCCCTGCAAAGCTGTGGAAAATCCTCCAATAGAACTTTGTTTTGGCATCAGCTTGTTGAGTTGTGGTTATTCAACCATGGCCATTATTCCAGGTTGAAACTTTGGTGTCTGAAAAGCTAGTTCTGAACTAATAAAACTAATGCCAAACATTATGTTGAACTTCCACCATTGCATAAGTATGTTCATTTTTTTAAGTAGCAAAGCTTGGAAGTGCACAGACAGTTACATTAACAGGTTGAACCTAAGGTCATAATTGAACAATGCTAAAGAATAAAGTGCAGTTTGGGTCTCAAATGGCCATGTTTTTTTTAACCTAAAATACATGTAGACTGTAAATTGCAACAAGCATTTTCATAGTAGGGGATACATCACTTCCAAAGCACACAATCAACGAGCATTTGCATCTGATCCACACGCTGGTGCTTATTGATTCACTCTGCTGTGGGAACCCTGGGGCTACCACCAGGTCCAGAATGGATGTGGCTGTAGGGTTCCCAATCATTAGTGGTGCAGTTGCACACCATTTATCATAAGAAGGAGGATGGGCACATACATAAATCTGAAGTATTAGGGTCTCCAGATATAAAGTGGTTGCTCACCACAAAAGGGAAGAGGCCCAGGTGCACCACCCTGAGCCCTCAGCACGGGGAGAAGGCAGGCACTCAATGAAGGCAAACTTCAACCAGGCAAATATTGAATTGAAGAGAGTTCTATTGTGTCCACAGCCTTACACGTTTCGTGTCACAAACACTTAATCATAGCCTATGATAAGTATTTGTGACAAGAAACGCGTAAAGCTTGCCATAGACGCAAAGATCCAATCGTACAAATCCTCGAAGGTTAGATGGCAGGTCGCAAGATGGGGAAGTCCGATCGTTTGAGGATTCGAACGATTGGATCTTTGCATCTATGGCCAGCTTAATGCTGTGGACACAATAAAACTCTCTTCACTTCAATATTTACCTGGTGGAAGCTTGCCTTCATTGAGAGCCTGCTCCAAAAGGTTTCAGGATGGGCACATTGGCAACCATGTGGAAGTGCAAGAGTGTGTTTGAACACACGTACCTTAATGAATTGCAATAATATGAACTCTGCATTATATCATTCCTCACACTAGTGTGTGCTTTTGTAAATGACCCCTAATGTGTCCCAAGGATGGGGATCACAAGTCTCATATACAAGTGCTCAGCTCAAGTGTGTGGGTTGCTTTTTTCTCTCACTGGAGAAGGAATTATAGAATTATGGGCACATTTGGTCTGTGGCATACTTCAACTCTGGAAAGCAAGAAGAGTTGAAGTGTTTATGGAGAACGCATGGCAAAAACTACAAAGAGGAATCCCTGACTGAACTGAAACATTAAAAAACATTATGGTAACCCACTTTTATTATACAGTTAAATATTGTTAACTTTTAAGAAGTAAAACATTAGAAAGAAGATTTAAATTGTTTTGTGAGTTTTCAGAATCTTCTCAATGATTTCACTTGGGACTTTGCTTAAAATACACACTTCTGGGACCAACATAGACTTGCTCTTCACATATGTATTTAAGAGGAACAATCGCACCACTCAAGGTCGCTGCTGGAGCTAGCCATTTTAACTGACAAATGAATATGATGGCATCAAATTACAAATTCAATTCCCAGACTCTCAGAATATGTTCTTCAATGAAAATTGAAATCAGCAATTTCTAACTTTAACATCATTCATCTAAGGTAAGGTACTTGCAAATGTACATTTTAAACATTTCTACAAATAATATATAAAAAAACAAACGTTTTTTTTTTTGAAATTTTGAACATTTTCTTGCACAACTGAGATACAGAAAAAGATGTAGCAAGTCAGTAACAGGAACGTTTTTAACCAAATCACATATGTATTAAACAAAATACTTGGGTCAGTTTGTCACCTGCATTCAAACACATCCATTTCTATAAGGTATTAGTTTTTTTTAGCTGCAAGGCTATACACTAATAAACCTCTGAAACCTAAGTCCACCTTGCAAATTGCAAGTGGGGAAAAAGAATTTGAGCACGTTTTTGCTGTGCTGGATTGTATTGTCCAGTGTAATGCTTGGTAATGTAAATCAACCCCACATGTAAATCTGTACATCTAAGCACTGAACGTTCTGCATTTGCAATTTGATTTTATATTTCTTTAAAATATGATCTTTCTATATGGCATAATGGCTGCAGGAGTAAAGCCACTTGAATTCACAAGTACGGTCACTACCAAACAAGTATGTTGTATGCATAAGTCCCACTGCAGATTTATTTTTCAGGACTTCTGTCCCACTCTAATGAAGTAAGGATAATGGAGTATTCAAATGAAACCTCTGGCAGCAGTTTCTTTCTCCTCAGCCTTGCCGATTCACCAGATCTAAAGGTCTTATACACCCTAACCTTGCTTATACTATACATACTTACATTGTCAGTAAACTCTCTTCTTATTGTACTGGTGAGAATCAAACCTCATCTCCAGACCCCAATGTATTTTTTCCTAAGCAACATCTCCGCTGTTGATATTGGTGTTCCTTCTTCAACGATTCCTAAACTCCTGGTCATCACATCATCTCAGGACAAAAGCATTTCAGTGTTTGAATGTGCTGCACAGATGTATGTGCTTTCAGCTCTAATAACAACAGAGTGTATCATGCTAGCCATTATGGCATATGACAGATATGCAGCCATCTGTAAACCACTGCAATACCACACAATTATGAACATGAGATTCTGTATTGGCATAGCTGCTTCCTGCTGGGCTGCAGGCATTATCAACTCAAGTGTCCACATCCCATATACCTTCAAGCTGCCTTATTGCAGGTCCCACCATATTGATCATTTTTTCTGTGAGATACCCCCTATATTACAATTGTCTTGCAAAAATACTTGGTTTCCTAGGGTCACAGTGTACATTACAGCCTTCATAGTTGGCCTCTGTGCCTTCCTCTTGACGATAATTTCATATGTATTTATAATCTCTACTATTCTCAAGATCCGCTCCACTGAAGGAAGACATAAAGCCTTCTCTACTTGTGCATCACATCTTATAGTGGTCTCTCTCTACTATGGGACTCTCATATTCATGTATTTACTTCCACGCACAGAATACTTTTCTGAGACAGACAAAATTATGTCCATTACTTACACAGCTGTGTCTCCACTGCTGAATCCCATCATCTATAGTATAAGGAATAAAGATATCAAACTCGCCATTAGAGGAAAACCGACTAAAAAAGATGCAATTTCACAATAACTTTTTTTGCTGTTTACAGTTTGTAAAATTGTATAATATGCATAACAAATAAGTGAAACATCTTCTTCCTTTAACAGTGTGACAACAGCATGTGTATATGTGACTGCTCGCAATGTAAAATTATATGCTGGCGAATATTCCATTGCTCATTATCGCTAAGCAAAGGTTATGTCACGGTTGGCACGCTTAATTCAGAACCAATGCTAAGCACCCTGTTCTCGGCTCTTGCTTCTGCCTTTAACAGCCACCTTTAACCTCGGGAGGAGCCCTCGGCTAATCGGATGCTCCCAGGTCTTATTAAGAGAGGTGCAAAGCAAGGGGTTCTGAACAAGCAAAGGGGCACAACTGTAATGCAGAGTCTTTTGGGCAGATGGTCACGGTACAAGGCGTAGACAGAATCGTAGTCAGATCAGGTGGGGTCGGGGCAGGCAGAGTACAAATGGAGTCAGGCAGGCAAAGGTGAAACCAGGAGATCAATCAGCATGGATACAGAATAAGCGAAGTCAGATATCAGGCAAGGGTCAGGATACAGATGTCAGAATCATCAAAAAGCCAGGCAGGGGTCAAAACAGGAATCAGATCACAGAATTCAGAAGCTTTAACAGCACAGAAACCACCAGGAATCTCACTAGGAGAAAACCTATAACGGGCAATGATTCACACCTGGAAGGCCCCTTTTAAACATTTGAATCTTGTGCCAATGCGCGCTGGCGTCAACACACTAGCTCGCCTTTAAATCACGTAGAGGCACGCCGCACGCGCCCTAAGGAACCAGCGCCTGAGGCAGTGAGGACCGGCGCGGCAGGAGTCCCTGCCGTCCCCCCACTAGACCACCATGGTATGTTATTATAGGTTATTGTTAACACCTGCTCTGGAGTTTCAGTCAATAATTTGCAAAAAATGCTTTGCGATTGTAGAATTTTATACATCCATTACACATGCTGGCATGTTTGTTTCCAACTTTGCAAAGGAGCCATTGAGGTCTGAAATTGGTCAAAAAGGACATAAAAAGTGAAAGTCTTGGTCAATAATATTTGCATTGGTCTTTTGCGAACAAAACATATTACATTCCGAAAAAAAAAGTTTAAGCCAGCCTATCTTACTTTGCTGGGTTATTGATTTGTGTGTCCTTGATCAAGTACCAAAGGGTGGATTTATTATTATTCAAGGGTCAGGTTTGGATAAAATAATTTGAAAAAGTTTTATCTTGCTCATGTTTATATAAATCAATTGATGTTTTTTCCTCAATTAGGTTCTTTTTTTCACAATTTTTCAGAAGATAAAAAGCTAGCCAGATTTTACAAGTTTTAAAAAATAAAACTCTATCGTGGAAAAAAAATACGGCACACAGTATTTCTCAGATTTGTCTTGTGTTGTGGAATTTCTGGATTCAAATTTCATTTCAATACATATTATTTGCTTTTGCAGGATTCTGGTAGATTATACTCTAATTTTGTAATGAAAGCACTGATATATTTTGGACACTTCTGTTAAATGCCTGTGCCTAGAGTAGGTCATGTATGATATTTGATCAGCAGTCATTTTACCTGGTAAAACCAGTGACTGACTCTGTAGCTGTGTAATAAATCTTTGTTGGAACATGTATTATGGGCTTTAAATGAGGAGGACTGTCCATATGTCTGCAAAATCAGAAAATTTCACTCTTTTCCAACATGTTTTGTAGTTTTGCTTTGGAGAAGGCCATGCATATTTTAACTGTCCAGACTGGAGAACAGAGAATCCAGAATGCCACCCATGAAGGATATTCAGGCAAGATGTATAAGAGTATATAGGTTTAGCTGTTCATAATTTTGTCCTTTTAGAGTGAGATCTTAACGAGATTTTCCAGAACCTCTTTCCTTAGATTCTGTTTCAGCTCTAGTTCCTTTCATAGAAGAAGTGTCCATTATTTCAGAGAAGATGGAGGACCCTACACAGCAAGGGTTGATTACTGAGCAGTTTGTACCATAAATTACCAAAAAGCAAAGGGAAAGAGCATTAAATACTCAAAGAGGACTCCCTATATCCTTAAACATCTCACACTCTGACAGAAAAATTAACTTTCAACATTACTTTGTACAAGGTATTACTTTAATGTGCAGTGTATTCAAAGCCAGCTGAGAAGAATTACTATCTTAGACGTTTTAGCATCTTTTAATTTGTTTTTAATATGTTTTAATTTTGCAAGAATGTGTCACTGATGGTCACTGATGTTACCTATGCAACAGACTGGACTAACAAGTGATTTTATACTAAAAGATTTGCTCCAGATGTTGGAAATTTAGAGATGTGCCAACCTATTAAAAAACATAAAGGGGTTATGAAAGGCTTTTATATGTATTTATTACTCACACGCGACTGGTCCGCATCTATCCTCGTGGTGGCCCTCAGTCAGCCGGACTCCGCACCTGGCAAATTGGCAACATCCAAGAAAGTAATAGATAGACTGGAGCCAATAACCACGGGATATTAGAATAAAAGAAAAAAGTCTTTGTTTCCAAGCATCTTTAAAAACACAGACAGGCATTCTCCTGGGACTGCACAACTAAACCATAGCGTGTCTAGTCACCTTGAAAGGCCCCAAGTTTGCCCAGGTGCAGTGACCCATAGCAACCAACGAGCAGGTCACCTGTTTAAAAGCAAACCTCATATTGGTTGCTATGGGTTATTCCACCTCAGCAAATTTAGAGCCTTTTATTACATATGAGGGTATAGTCACTGATTTTAAATATAAAGAAGCTTTCACAAGTTGGGTGTAAAACTGTGCCCACAGAAGAAAGAGTAACCTGGGCAAAAATGGCTTCTTGCTCCAGGAATTTATGTTTCTGTAAACACTTACATTTTTATTTTTTTGGTCCTAAGTACTATTAAAATGCACACACAAGAATAACAGTGTTTCTGGTCAGGCACTTTTTAAATATTTGTTCAAAAAAATGTTCAGGTATTTTGTAATATTTAAGCCTGGCTAAGTCAAAGACGGGAAGTAGTTATATGAAATGGAACATCACTTTGATAAATTACTTAATTGATAATTTCATGAAATGTAATTTCATAAAATGTTTATATGTCAGAATCAATTAAATGTATATTTTTTTTTTTACAAAAAAGGGTTACAAAAAGCAAAAGCAAAGACAGAATATTATGAAAAATGAGTACAAATTTACATACATTCTATAAATGTACATATATTCTATAAATTTACAGAAATATTGAAATAAAATCCATTATATGGGAAAATGTTAAAAATCTCTACATGAAAAAGAAAAGGTGTAATTTTTAAGACCAGAGTGGTTAAATTTGTACCAGAAAATATATAACACCAAGATAATTGAAAATAATTTTAAATATGCTGTTAATCGTATTACACTGCTTTTTAATAATTAAAATCAAAACTATATAGAATTGTAAGAAATGTAAAGTACTAAACATTTTTTATTAAAATGATAACGAATTATAAGATCAATAAAATAGTATACATTTTATTATAATATACAAGTTAAAAATAATAGAACATTTTAAGAAAATAAAATACTAATATTTTTAGTATATAATGTATTCAATTGAATGTATTGTGTGGCTTTTTTGAAAAAAATTGCTTTATTTAAAAAATAAATATATTTTTAGTCAAGGGCCTGTACCACATATTTTATGTGTACCTTTTGCACTTTGGTTACTCATACTGCCAGTTTTCTTTTTAACATTTTGTGCTTTTACTTTAAGGGCCTTTTACTGGTGAGGAGGAATTTTAATCAACCTGCCAAACAAATACTCACATACATCAGAAATATATTTTAGGCTCAAAAGTACAACTGATTTGGAAAATCTTGTGTCTCCTAAATTTAATAATACTAAATAGCTACAGTTTTATGGGGTTTTAATTCAATATTTGGAAATAGACTAAACACTTTTACCTAGTAACATAGTTAAATTGGGTTGAAAAAAGACAAAGTCCATAAAGTTCAACCCCTCCAAAAGAAAACCAAATTTAAGGAAACTCCGAACACACTGCCATTTAGTGTATAACTTGCATTTATATTATTTTTGCCAAAGTGCACAACCTTGCACTACTCCACTAACAACACTGGTCCAATTAGAAAATGTTCCATTTACCACCACTCTTTGTAGTCTATCTTTTAGCCAGTTCTCCAGGTACAAATACTATGTTCCAGGCCAACATTCATTAATTTAACCAGTAACTTTCTGTGTGGCACTGTATCAAATGCTTTAGCAAAGTCTATTAAATCACATCCAGTGCCATCCCAGAATCGAGGTTCCTGCTTACCTTCTCATAAAAAGAAATTAAGTTAGTCTGGCAAGATCTAGTATGCATAAAACCATGCTGGCACAAACTCATAGTATTATGATTTGCTACGAAGTCCAGTATCTTATCCTTTATTAACCCTTCAAAAAGCTTTCCTACCACTGACATCAGACTAACTGGCCTATAGTTTTGACAGCATCATAACTACCAGATGTCATTAGGACTAAAACATACTAAATCTGAATTCCAAGGGTCTAAGGAATAGTTAATTTCCCATTGTGAAGGTTTACATAAGTATGTGGCATATAGGGGCCCCAAAATGAAAATACTTATTATACTTTATAGTAATAGTAACTTATAGACTTTGATCATTAACCTACCTCACAACCTCTATGACTTTCTGCTTACCCCTAGACAGAGCTCCCAACCCCCAGGTGGGGACATCACTCACCACACCTGCATTCATTATATTACATGCCTCTATTATTCTTTTCATACAGCAGTCTCAGAGATGTGTACCTTTATGTGTTTTCCCAGACACTGTGCCACATCACCAATATAACATCTTAAGTATGAATGTGAGGGTCTACATATTTGATGTCAAATGTGCATAGATTTACCAAAGTGTATGGCATGTAGAGACCTCAAAACATACCTTGTACATTCTAATTTCATATCTTACATTTTAAATACTTCAAAAATACACTGTTATGTGGGGTAAAAGTACACTGACCCCTGAAAACTATATGTTTGTGGAAATTACACATGTATTTAATGGGCAAAGACATATTTTTACTACTAAGCTTGCATATGTGGAAACAAATGGATATGTACCAAGATAAAAAAAAAACCCTTAAAATGAATGGCATTGCATTTGTAGTATTATGGTTAACACATTGTATCTTGCAAAATATGCCCCATGAGTACCTTTTATGTGTATGCAGACCCCTGAAAACCATATATTATTGTAAAGTAGATAATCTGATGAGTCCAATGTTTTTCTACTACAAACTTTAAACTGCAAAGTAAAACTTGCATTTCTGAAAATATGTAGCTTTAATTGTTATTTGCCACATTATCGCAGACATTGTCTTACATGATAAGATAAAACACCCTCAATATGAATGTGGTGCTCACTGGTATAATCCCGGGCCGGTGCAGTTTTCTGCTGATAGGATCACCGGCCCGGGGTTTCAGGTAAGTCAATACAATCACTTGGGGGTGTCTAACATTTGCCTAACATTTGGGCACCCCCAAGTGCAGAATGACTTTCCTTCTCCTTTAATGTAAAAGGAAGTATTTAATGACACATACATAATGTATACACTTTACATGTTTCCCACTTGTATTGCACTTCGCCATAGGTTGACTGAACACATGCACATGAGCCTGAAAAAAAAAACAAATTGATCAATAAAAAAACAAGTAGCATTAAAATGCCACTAGGATGTCGAGTATGTAATGTCAAAATTGATTTAACTTTTCTTTTATAAAACAGATAGGTCTGCAATACAGTTATTCTTATCATGTATACTAAAGATTACAAACTCCAATTGCAAGGAATTCGGAATAAAATATTTAGCTATTTTCCAGCTTACATTTAAAGCATGAGCCCAAATTTTTTCTTTTACCATTATGGATGTTTGGCTCATATATTATTAGTACATTGCTTGCATGTTATTAAATATATAACACATTTAGGGGGGAATGTAATTAAAGTCGCAAAGAGAAAAAAAAATTTGCACCAAGAAGACTTAAAATCCATATCTTGCAATGTAATATTGTTCCTTAAACTGTTATTGCATTGCGAATTTTTAATTAATTAAGAAGTGCTTTTGGAGCAAACATAATGACTTTTTCAGTAAGGAGTTTTATTACATTTACAGCTCATTGGCACAAACTATGAAATTCGCAAACTGTCTTCCACTGTCGGAAGTGGTCGCGAAACGGTTTCCTGGTTCGCAAAAGCTACGTACATTAAATTCGTGCAAAATTTGTTGAGCAAAGGCATAACTTTTCACATTGCGAATATTTTTTTTTACCGACTTTTATTACATTCTCCCGTTAGTGTTGCAGTTAATCTATTGATTATTAGTGACTGAAGGCATGAAAGAGGAACCTGTGTTTTCAAAATAACTTGTTGAACCACCATGTTGAACTACATTTATACATTCCTTTATAGATTAACAATGTTGTTTTATATTTTTTTCTCTGAGGGATAACATATTGCCCAAATTTTACATCATTTTGAGCAGAAAACTTAGAACACTTGTGTTCCTGGTGACATGTTTAGGTTGTGCGGACATAGCAAGTCTGGCGATTCTCTTGTAACCAGATCCAAAAATGTAATGTCCAAAAAGTGAATGGATGGTTAATGGAACTCATTTTACTATTTCAAAAGCAATTTATTACCATTCAAAGAAGAGAATAAAAGTTTGAAGCTTTAGATTGAGTAATTCTATTTTAATAACAAGTCATGTGAAAATGCATGTATATTCCCACTGGCCCATATAAAAATTTAAAGATAAAGATAAGAGGGAAAATATTTTGCACCCATAGAAGAACCAAATTTTTGCAAAAAAAATTCTCCATCAGAAAAAAAAATGTTCTGCGTAAGGAGATGCTGAATCACCTTTAGGCAAAAATCTTTAAAGAGATTCTACATGGTAGATAAATAAATTGTTGATTGTTGAAAATCCTGGTAAGGTCAGGGAGGGTAGAATGCTGGTGTACAATAGTGGTGCAGGAATATATTTATTCTTCCCCAGAAAATTGAAAAATGCTCAGAATTCTCTTGTTCAATTTATTTTTTTTAAAAACCATTGTAAAATGGTAATAGAGACTAAACACAATAGACATTGATGGAAAATATGCTATTTAAGTTCAGTGTCTTTTAGTGACTGAATAGAAAACATTGAACAGTCTGCATAACAGAATATGGTTATAGCCTAGTAAATGTCGATCAGTGAGTATAACATCTATAATAGTGACATCATTTGAGGGTATTCTGATTATTTCCTAAAAACTTTGGCTTTAGAAAACGTAATATCAATAAAATGATCTAAAACTTAAGAGTTGTTTAATTGTACTGGGAGTTCCAGAAACTCATGTACAATCTCCTTGGAGGCATTCCTAGAGGTGCGTGCATCAAAGACATATATATTAGACAACATTTAATAGCAAGGATCACACTGCTTACATATGCTTTACCTTACAGGGGAGTGTTTTAAAATGGCAAAAATATTCCTTGAAATACAGATTTTTAAAAATATATACTTTATTTAATAAGATGACAAAAAAGAAAAGCTTCATACATTGAGGACATTTGCTCGCAAGTCTGTAAGAGAGAAAGTCTGCAATTTACAAAACTATGTGCTGTATTTTCCGAGGGCATTTATCATCAAATACTTTGCTGGGTCTACTATAAAGGTTAGAAAACAAGAGTAATTCAGCATCTACAGTACTTAAGTAATCAAGTTCAATTGTACCCAGTTGCTAGGAGGTGAGTACATTGTGATTTATGATTTTAAATAAATATGTTGTACTCATGCTGATTTTAGTGTCCATACTATTCTCTCAGGCCAGATGGCGGGCAACTTGGTTTTCTCTCTATTTTTCTTTTGTAATATTCATGAAAATATTTAGACAATGCAAATTTGAGGTCTTTGCAACATTTCAACATAATAGTACATTTGCCATTTCCTATATCAATGCATGGTTCACACATGAGGAAATTCAAAAGAGACTAGAACATGTTAAGATAAACAAAGGCCCAGGGCCAGATGGTAATTATTTTCGTGGAACTTAGCGAGCTTAGCTCTGTGATTGCCAAACCTCTTTACTTAATTTTTCAGGATTCATTGAGGTCTGGCATAGTGCCGAGAGACTGGCGAATTGCTAATGTGGTGCCGCTATTCAAAAAAGGATCCCGTTTTCAGCCTCAAAACTATAGGCCATTTAGTCTGACGTCAGTGGTAGGAAAGATTTTCGAAGGTTTAATAAAGGATAAGATCATGGACTTCATAGCAAATCATAATACTATGAGTGTGTGTGCCAGCATGGTTTTGTGCATAATAGATCTTGCCAGACTAACTTAATTTCTTTTTATGAGAAGGTAAGTAGGGACCTTGATTCTGGGATGGCAGTGGATGTGATTTACTCAGACTTTGCTAAAGCATTTGATACAGTGCCACACAAAAGGTTACTGGTTAAATTAAGGAATGTTGGCCTGGAACATAGTATTTGTACCTGGATAGAGAACTGGCTAAAAGATAGACTACAAAGAGTGGTGGAAAATGGAACATTTTCTAATTGGACCAGTGTTGTTAGTGGAGTACCGCAGGGCTCTGTACTAGGTCCCTTGCTTTTCAACTTGTTTATTAATGACCTGGAGGTGGGCATTGAAAGTACTGTTTCTGTTTTTTCTGGTTATACTAAATTGTGCAGAACTATAGGTTCCATGCAGGATGCTGACACTTTGCAAAGTGATTTGTCTAAACTGGAAAACTGGGCAGCAAACTGGAAAATGAGGTTCAATGTTGATAAATTCAGGTTATGCACTTTGGCAAAAATAATATAAATGCAATTTATACACTAAATGGCAGTTGGGAGTTTCCTTAAATGAGAAGGATCTAGGGGTCTTTGTAGATAACACGCTGTCTAATTCTGGGCAGTGTCATTCTGTGGCTACTAAAGCAAATAAAGTTCTGTCTTGCATAAAAAAGGGCATTAACTCATTATGAAAACATAATTCTGCCTCTTTATAGGTCCCTGGTGAGGCCTCATCTGGAGTATGCAGTGCAGTTTTGGACTCCAGTCCTTAAGAGGGATATAAATGAGCTGGAGAGACTGCAGAGATGTGCAACTAAATTGGTTAGAGGGAGGGAAGACTTAAATTATGAGGGAGACTGTCAAGGTTGGGGTTGTTTTCTCTGGAAAAAAGACACTTGCGAGGGGACATGATTACACTTTACAAGTACATTAGAGGACATTATAGACAAATAGCAGGGGACCTTTTTACCCATAAAGAGGATCACCGTACCAGAGGCCACCCCTTTAGACTAGAAGAAAAGAACTTTCATTTGAAGCAACGTAGGGGGTTCTTCACAGTCAGGACAGTGAGGTTGTGGAATGCACTGCCGGGTGATGTTGTGATGGCTGATTCAGTTAATGACTATAAGAATGGCTTGGATGATTTATTGGACAGACATAATATCAAAGGCTATTGTGATACTAAACTCTATAGTTAGTATAGATATGGGTATATAGAATTTATGTGAGGGTATGGAGGGGTGTGTGTATGGATGCTATGTAACTATGTAACTATGTAACAAGTTTGGCCCTTTATCAAGCTAAACTTACAATGAACAACTCACAATTTGAACCCCCACATGCCACCTAGTGGACAATTTACAAAACAGTGACAGGCAAAAGTGCATCAAATAATATTAATAGTATGATCTAGAAGTATATTAAACAATGTGAAACTCCAGAATCCCTCGATTTTTTCAAGTTATCACCCAAACACCCTAACATCTTCAAATTGTAAAAGGGACATCTGCCATTGACTTCTGCATGACCTCAGCAGGTTTGAGATTTGGACTTTTAGCAGCTTCGGGGTATAATAAATCTTAAAGTTATTTTTTCCTTGAAAAATTTGAGTTTTTCTCTTTAAAACCTTGACCAGAAAAATTAGGTTTAGTAAATAACCCCCAGAGTGTTTAATCTCATTGGATATATTAATTGTGGTTTATTTTTCTGACATTCTTCCTATCCAGACATTGAGAGGCAGAAATTATGGAGAATTTAAATCAAACTAGTGGCAATAGATTTATTCTTCTCGGGCTTGCCAATAATCCTTACATGAAAGCTTTAAGCGTCCTGATATTCCTCATTATGTATATAATCACTTTGTCAGTGAACTCTTTACTTATCATTGTTGTGAGAATAAATTCACAGCTGCAGATCCCCATGTATTTTTTTTTAAGTAACCTCTCTATCATTGATATCAGCTTCTCTTCCAACATAGTACCGAAACTTCTGGTTATCACTTTATCACAGGATAGAAGTGTTTCTTTCATTGATTGTGCTTTACAGATGTTCATTCATTCATCCCTTGGGGCAACAGAATGTATCATTCTAGCCGTTATGGCATATGACAGATACGCAGCCATCTGTAAACCACTGCACTACAACACAATTATTAACAAGAGATTCTGAATTTGCGTAACTACTGGTTGCTAGAGATGTCGCGAACTGTTCGCCGGCGAACTTGTTCGCGCGAACATCGGGTGTTCGCGCTCGCCGGAAGTTCGCGAACGTCGCGCGACGTTCGCCATTTTGGGTTCGCCATTGTTGGCGCTTTTTTTTGCCCTCTCACCCCAGACCAGCAGGTACATGGCAGCCAATCAGGAAGCTCTCCCCTGGACCACTCCCCTTCCCTATAAAAACCGAAGCCCTGCAGCGTTTTTTCACTCTGCCTGTGTGTGCTGAAGAGATAGTGTAGGGAGAGAGCTGCTGCCTGTTAGTGATTTCAGGGACAGTTGAAAGTTTGCTGGCTAGTAATCGTTTTGATACTGCTCTGTTATTGGAGGGACAGAAGTCTGCAGGGGTTTGAGGGACATTTAAGCTTAGGTAGCTTTGCTGGCTAGTAATCTACCTTCTACTGCAGTGCTCTGTATGTAGCTGCAGTGGGCAGCTGTCCTGCTTCTGATCTCATCTGCTGACTGCTGCAATAACAGTAGTCCTTGTAAGGACTGCTTTTATTTATTTTTTTGTTGTTTTACTACTACTACTACTACTACTACTATAAGAGCCCAGTGCTATTAGTCTAGCAGTGTTGGGGAGTGGGACTGGTGTGCTAATCTGCTGCTCCTAGTAGTTCAGCAGCACCAACTTTAATTTTTTTTTTTTAATATTCATTTTTTTTTTATTTTACTTTTTTTTATTTTACTACCGCTGTAGTAGTGTATAAGTTGACCTTTTAGGCATTATTTGCCCTGTAGGCATTATTTGCACACTGTTTTCTTCAACCCGCCATCGAGCTGTGTGACCTTGTTCACATTCTGTCTAAATATCCATAATATTACCGTCTCCAGAAAAAACACCGGAGTCACTTTTTTCAAGCAGCCATAATATATTTTACGTAATCCGTATCCACCGCTGTAGTAGTGTATACGTTGGCCTTGTAGGCATTATTTGCACACTGTTTTCTTCAACCCGCCATCGAGCTGTGTGACCTTGTTCACATTCTGTCTAAATATCCATAATATTACCGTCTCCAGAAAAAACACCGGAGTCACTTTTTTCAAGCAGCCATAATATATTTTACGTAATCCGTATCCACCGCTGTAGTAGTGTATACGTTGGCCTTGTAGGCATTATTTGCACACTGTTTTCTTCAACCCGCCATCGAGCTGTGTGACCTTGTTCACATTCTGTCTAAATATCCATAATATTACCGTCTCCAGAAAAAACACCGGAGTCACTTTTTTCAAGCAGCATTCATATATTTTACGTAATCCGTATCCACCGCTGTAGTAGTGTATACGTTGGCCTTGTAGGCATTATTTGCACACTGTTTTCTTCAACCCGCCATCGAGCTGTGTGACCTTGTTCACATTCTGTCTAAATATCCATAATATTACCGTCTCCAGAAAAACACCGGAGTCACTTTTTTCAAGCAGCATTCATATATTTTACGTAATCCGTATCCACCGCTGTAGTAGTGTATACGTTGGCCTTGTAGGCATTATTTGCACACTGTTTTCTTCAACCCGCCATCGAGCTGTGTGACCTTGTTCACATTCTGTCTAAATATCCATAATATTACCGTCTCCAGAAAAAACACCGGAGTCACTTTTTTCAAGCAGCATTCATATATTTTACGTAATCCGTATCCACCGCTGTAGTAGTGTATACGTTGACCTTGTAGGCATTATTTGCACACTGTTTTCTTCAACCCGCCATCGAGCTGTGTGAGCTTGTTCACATTTTGTCTAAATATTGATAATATTATCGTCTCTAGAAAAACCACTTGAGTTACTTTTTTTCAAGCAGCATTCATATATTTTACGTAATCCGTATCCACCGCTGTAGTAGTGTATACGTTGGCCTTGTAGGCATTATTTGCACACTGTTTTCTTCAACCCGCCATCGAGCTGTGTGAGCTTGTTCACATTTTGTCTAAATATTGATAATATTATCGTCTCTAGAAAAACCACTTGAGTTACTTTTTTTCAAGCAGCATTCATATATTTTACGTAATCCGTATCCACCGCTGTAGTAGTGTATACGTTGACCTTGTAGGCATTATTTGCACACTGTTTTCTTCAACCCGCCATCGAGCTGTGTGAGCTTGTTCACATTTTGTCTAAATATTGATAATATTATCGTCTCTAGAAAAACCACTTGAGTTACTTTTTTTCAAGCAGCATTCATATATTTTACGTAATCCGTATCCACCGCTGTAGTAGTGTATACGTTGACCTTGTAGGCATTATTTGCACAGTGTTTTCTTCAACCCGCCATCGAGCTGTGTGAGCTTGTTCACATTTTGTCTAAATATTGATAATATTATCGTCTCTAGAAAAACCACTTGAGTTACTTTTTTTCAAGCAGCATTCATATATTTTACGTAATCCGTATCCACCGCTGTAGTAGTGTATACGTTGACCTTGTAGGCATTATTTGCACACTGTTTTCTTCAACCCGCCATCGAGCTGTGTGAGCTTGTTCACATTTTGTCTAAATATTGATAATATTATCGTCTCTAGAAAAACCACTTGAGTTACTTTTTTTCAAGCAGCATTCATATATTTTACGTAATCCGTATCCACCGCTGTAGTAGTGTATACGTTGACCTTGTAGGCATTATTTGCACAGTGTTTTCTTCAACCCGCCATCTAGCTGTGTGTATTATCGTTTCCAGAAAAACCAACTGAGTTTTTGTTGTTGTTGTTGTTTTTTTAAAAATAATGCCAGGCAAAGGCAGGCCGCCACGCAGAGGCCGTGCTAGGGGCCGTGCTGCTATGCAATCCTGTGGCCCTAGCAAATTGCCCAGTTTTAAAAAGCCAATGACCCTGAACTCCCAAAATGCTGAAGAGGTAGTTGACTGGCTTACACAGCACACCCCATCCTCTACCGTTTCTAACTTTACCACAACATCCTCCTCATCCTCCACTGCTATGGCCACCCCACGTAACACTTCCTCCACCACCGGTGCCCCTTCTTCACTGGGGTCAGAGGAGTTATTTTCCAATGAGTTTCTTGAACTGAGTAATGCGCAACCATTATTGCCAGAAGAAGATGAAGGAGATGAGGACCTTACACCAGATTTAATTCTGGCAGAGAACACGATAGAGATGGACATAATGAGTGATGAGGAGGAGGTCCCCGCTGCTGCTTCCTTCTGTGATGTGTCAGAAGAAATTGATGCATCTGAGGAGAATGATGATGAGGAGATTGATGTTTTGTGGGTGCCTAGTAGAAGAGAGCAAGAGGAGGGTAGTTCAGATGGAGAGACGGAGAGTCAGAGAGGCAGTAGGAGAATAAGACTTAGAAGAAGCAGGGAGGACAGCCCGCAGGGATCAGTAGGGCAACAACATGTATCGGCACCTGTGTTCAGCCGGCCAACGCACCCGCCATTGCCGCCAATACCGCCAACTCCGCCAACTTCTACTGTTACCGCCAGATCGCACACTTCCAAAAAGTCAGCAGTGTGGGATTTTTTTAATGTGTGTGCCTCTGACAAAAGCATTGTAATTTGCAATGAGTGCAGTCAGAAACTGAGCCTTGGTAAGCCCAACAGCCACATAGGTACAACTTCTATGCGAAGGCACATGAGCGGCAAGCACAAAGCACTTTGGGAGCAACACCTCAAAGGCAACAGGCAAACTAAAAGCCACACTCCTTCTGGTCCAGCATCTTACTGCTCTACCTCTGCTCTCCTTGACCCGTCTGAACCACCCTCCACTCCGCCTTCCACCTTGACCACCTGTTCCCATTCCCAGTCATCTGCCACCAGCCAAGTTTCTGTGAAGGCCATGTTTGAGCGTAAGAAGCCAATGTCTGACTGTCACCCCCTTGCCCGGCGTCTGACAGCTGGCTTGTCTGCACTCTTAGCCCGCCAGCTTTTACCATACCAGCTGGTGGACTCTGAGGCCTTCCGCAAATTTGTAGCAATTGGGACACCGCAGTGGAAGGTACCCAGCCGCAATTTTTTTTCTAAAAAGGGAATACCACACCTGTACCAACATGTGCAGAGCCAAGTTACCGCATCTCTGTCACTTAGTGTTGGGCCAAAGGTCCATATGACTACTGACGCATGGTCCTCCAAGCATGGTCAGGGCAGGTATGTCACCTACACTGCCCACTGGGTGAACTTGGTAATGGCTGGGAAGCAGGGAATGGGTAGCTCAACAACAACAGTGGAGTTGGTGTCACCGCCACGGATTGCACGCGGTTCTGCCACCACCTCTACTCCTCCATCGCTCTCTACCTCGTCTTCTTCTTCTTCTTACTCTGCTGCTGGGTCCTCCTTCTCCTCCTCCACACCTGTGCACCCCCAGCTCCCCCTAGGCTATTCGACGTGCCAGGTACGCCGTTGTCACGCTGTCTTGGGGATGACGTGCCTGGAAAGCAAAAACCATACCGGATCTGTACTCCTGTCATCTCTGCAGTCACAGGCCGATCGGTGGCTGACCCCACACCAACTGCAGATCGGAAAAGTGGTGTGTGACAATGGAAGCAATCTGTTGGCAGCGTTGAGACTAGGCAATTTAACACATGGTTCTCACCCAGTCCAGAAAGGTGTCGGCCCATTTCAGGCGTTCCTACACAGCCATGGCACGCCTTGCTGACATTCAGCAGCGCTACAACATGCCAGTCAGGCATTTGATTTCTGACAGCCAGACTCGCTGGAATTCAACGCTCCTTATGTTGGAACGTCTGCTGCAACAACAAAGGGCCGTCAACGAGTACCTTTTTGAACTGGGTGGTAGGACTGGATCTGCACAGCTGGGGATTTTTTTCCCCCGTTACTGGGTGCTTATGCGCGATGCCTGCAGGCTCATGCGACCTTTTGAAGAGGTGACAAATATGGTCAGTCGCACCGAAGGCACCATCAGCGACCTAATACCCTTCGCTTTATTCCTGGAGCGTGCCGTGCGACGAGTGACAGATGAGGCTGTAGACCAGCGTGACGAGGAGCTGGAAGCGCACGATTTCTGGTCGGAATCACCAGAACGAACCCAGGCACCTGCTGCAACGCAGGGAGAGGTGCCAGAAGTGGAGTCAGAGGAGGAAGGTGGCTTTGTGGAGGAGGAGGAGGAGGACCAACAGGAGCAGGCTTCCCAGGGGGCTAGTGGTGACCTTTTGGGGACCCCTGGTCTTGTACGTGGCTGGGGGGAGGAGACCGTGGATGATGCAGTCCTTGATAATGAGGAAGCGGAGATGGATAGCTCTGCATCCAACCTTGTGAGAATGGGGTCTTTCATGCTGTCATGCCTGTTGAAGGACCCCCGTATCAAGAGGCTTAAGGAGAAGGACCTGTACTGGGTCGCAACGCTACTAGACCCTCGGTACAAGCATAAAGTGTCAGAAATGTTACCAACATACCACAAGTCCGAAAAGATGCGGCATTTACAAACCAGCCTGCAAAACATGTTGTACAATGCTTTTAAGGGTGATGTCACTTCAGGAACTCATCAACATTCCAGGGGCAGAGGTGCCAGTAATCCTGCCACGAGCACACCTGCAAGGACAAAGCCCTTTGGCCAGTCTGTAACGTCAGACATGCAAATGTTTTTCTGTCCAAGGCAGCGCCACAACCCTTCTGGATCCACCCTCAAAGAACGCCTCGACCGGCAGGTAGCGGACTACCTGGCATTAACTGCAGATATCGACACTCTGAGGAGCGATGAACCCCTGGACTACTGGGTGCGCAGGCTTGATCTGTGGCCAGAGCTGTCACAATTTGCCATGAACCTCTTGTCTTGCCCAGCCTCAAGTGTGCTCTCAGAAAGGACCTTCAGTGCAGCAGGAGGGATTGTAACTGAGAAGAGAACTCGCCTAGGTCACAAAAGTGTCGATTACCTGACCTTTATTAAAATGAATGAGGGGTGGATCTCGGAGGGTTACTGCACGCCGGAAGACTTGTTCTGACTTCTATGCAGCTGTCCTTCTCTTCAAGCCTCATGACTCCACACACAGCTGTCCTTTAGCGTCCTCCTCCTCCCTCCGCCACCGTTACAAACTAGGGTGCAAACCCTACTGGTTTAATTTTTTCTGGCCTCTGTGCTTCAGTGGCTGCAACCAAAAAAACTGGGCAAACAATGTCTACAAGGTCAACGTATGGCAAAAAATGACTATTTTCAGCATTTATATGGCATATTTTTTCTGGCAACTGTGCTTCAGTGGCTGCAACCAAAAAAATGCATATTTTCTGCATTTATATGGCATAATTTTTCTGGCCTCTGTGCTTCAGTGGCTGCGTCCAAAAAAATGCATATTTTCTGCATTTATATGGCATAATTTTTCTGGCCTCTGTGCTTCAGTGGCTGCAACCAAAAAAATGCATATTTTCTGCATTTATATGGCATAATTTTTCTGGCCTCTGTGCTTCAGTGGCTGCAACCAAAAAAAATTATATTTTCAGCATTTATATGGCATAATTTTTCTGTCAACTGTGCTTCAGTGGCTGCAACCAAAAAAATTTATATTTTCAGCATTTATATGGCATAATTTTTCTGGCCTCTGTGCTTCAGTGGCTGCAACCAAAAAAATTTATATTTTCAGCATTTATATGGCATAATTTTTCTGGCAACTGTGCTTCAGTGGCTGCGACCAAAAAAATGACTATTTTCAGCATTTATATGGCATATTTTTTCTGGCCTCTGTGCTTCAGTGGCTGCGGCCAAAAAAACTGGGCAAACAATGCCTACAAGGTCAACGACGTTGACCTTGTAGGCATTGTTTGCCCAGTTTTTTTGGCCGCAGCCACTGAAGCACAGAGGCCAGAAAAAATATGCCATATAAATGCTGAAAATAGTCATTTTTTGCCATACGTTGACTCAACGTATATGGCAAAAAATTACTATTTTCAGCATTTATATGGCATATTTTTTCTGGCAACTGTGCTTCAGTGGCTGCGACCAAAAAAATGCATATTTTCTGCATTTATATGGCATAATTTTTCTGGCCTCTGTGCTTCAGTGGCTGCAACCAAAAAAATTTATATTTTCAGCATTTATATGGCATAAATTTTCTGTCAACTGTGCTTCAGTGGCTGCGACCAAAAAAATGCATATTTTCTGCATTTATATGGCATAATTTTTCTGGCCTCTGTGCTTCAGTGGCTGCAACCAAAAAAATTTATATTTTCAGCATTTATATGGCATAATTTTTCTGGCAACTGTGCTTCAGTGGCTGCGTCCAAAAAAACTGGGCAAACAATGTCTACAAGGTCAACGTATGGCGAAAAATGACTATTTTCAGCATTTATATGGCATATTTTTTCTGGCAACTGTGCTTCAGTGGCTGCGTCCAAAAAAACTGGGCAAACAATGCCTACAAGGTCAACGTATGGCAGTTGTTTAAAGAGAACAGTAGATTACTAGCCAGCAAAGCTACCTAAGCTAAAATGTCCCTCAAATCCCTGCAGACTTCTGTCCCTCCAATACAGAGCAGTATCAAGCAGATTACTAGCCAGCAAGCTTACTATCATCTGTCCCTGAAATCACTAACAGCTCTCCCCCTACACTATCTCTTCCAAGCACACACAGGCAGATTTTTCAGATACATTTTGCCCTTGATCCCCCTCTGGCATGCCACTGTCCAGGTCGTTGCACCCTTTAAACAACTTTAAAATCATTTTTCTGGCCAGAAATGTCTTTTCTAGATGTTAAAGTTCGCCTTCCCATTGAAGTCTATGGGGTTCGCGAACCGTTCGCGAACCGCTCGCATTTTTGCGCAAGTTCGCGAATATGTTCGCGAACTTTTTTTCCGACGTTCGCTACATCCCTACTGGTTGCTGGGCTGTTGGATTTATAAACTCTAGCATTCATGTGACCTCTACCTTCCAACTTCCGTTTTGCAGGTCCCACCATGTCAACCATTTTTTCTGTGAGGTGCCTCCTTTCTTCCAGCTGTCTTGCCAAGATACTTGGTTTAATGAAGTATCAATTTATATGTCAGCTTGTACAATTGGCCTTTGTTCATTCTTTTTGACACTAATTTCATATGTTTATATAATCCCCACCATTCTTAAAATAGATTCCACTCAAGGAAGACAGAAAGCTTTCTCAACTTGTGCATCTCATCTTACAGTGGTGTCTCTGTATTATGGTACTACAATGTTTATGTATTTACGTCCTCATTCAAGCTACTCTCCTGAGACAGATAAGACTGTGTCCATTATTTATACGGTTGTGATTCCAATGCTGAATCCAATCATCTACAGCTTGAGGAATCGTGATGTAAAAGTGACTATAAAAAAAATGGGATCAATGATTACTAATAGGTGTGTGCCACACTAATTCTTATAGTGGGCCATGTTCACTTCCATGAGAAAACATTATTTTATGGATTTTATGGGCAAGATTCAGCTTAAAGAGAAAAACTTTTCTTCTGATTCAGTTCCAGTGAGATCTCATTGAATTGCATATGGTTTTAGAGAACAATCTGGAATTGAAAAAGGAGATAAGTATTGATGGGCGAATTTATTCGCCAGGCGCGAATTCGCGGCGAATTTGCGCGATTCGCGTCCAGCGAATAAATTCGCGAAACGCCCGCGAAAATTCGCCGAAAAAATTCGCCGGCGTCAAAAATTTTTTTTTCGAAAAACGGACGCCGGCGTCAAAAAACGGGCGCCGGCGTCGAAAAAACGGGCGCCGGCGTCAAAAACGAGACGCCGGCGCCGTTTCGCGAATTTTTCGCCGTTTCGCGAAATTCGCGCGAAATTCGCGAATTTTTCGGCGAAGCGAAACGGCGCAAATTCGCCCATCACTAGAGATAAGTCTTTCATTCAGTTAAATCAAAAAGGGCCATTATTGCTTGTAGGTGCTTTGTTGACCTTGCTTGTCCTCACCACGCCTCTGGCTACAGATGCAACTATATCACTTTCTTGTTAGACATGCCAAAGTAACTCAGTCTAAGAATTGGGCTTGGCTTGAGTTTTTCATCACAAACACTTTTTGCCCAAGGAGAAGGGTTGTTTCAGCATCATTTTACAATTGCTTCTCTTTCTAAGAAAAATATTCAAGTGTTTTTCCACTTATTTTAGAAATTAAATCAGTAATTTCAGTTACCCAGAATATTGCAGATGTGTCTCTAGTGCAGGCATGCTCAGCCTCTTTGGACATAATGGTTAAATGCAACCCTTGACCTCCCAACTATATTTATGCAGGCACTGGTTGAAATCTATACTCTTGGGCATTTCCAGCAGCCAATGCCATATCTGGTACGTCATAAATCCATACAGTATCTATAGTGTCTTTTTTTCCAATATTTTCTTCACTTAAAGCAATAATGACTAGTGATGAGCTAATCTGTCCTGTTTCACTTAATCGAAACTGCACAAAAATTCACGAAACGGTGAAAAATGAGTGAAATGCATTAAAGTCAATGGGCATTTTTTTATCCAAATGCATTAAAGTCAAAGAGCTTTTTTTCTTACGGCAACTTTTTTGTCTCTGTGGCTTTTTTGTCGCAGCAAATTTTTGCCGCAGTTTTGCCAATATGTGGAATTTCTCAGCTGGTGAAAAAATAATGACACACCGACTGAAAATTGAATTGATGGAGACGTGCCATCAGATTTCTTCATTTTCTCATCTTTAAATTCAATCTCTATTCAAAATTTTATACCACGCTGATTATTCACGGATTTTTTTTCATTCATTTTTTTCCCACATTTTACATTTTCCCAGAATTTACATGGGAAAATGTAAAAGCAGATGTCACGACAGGCACCCGAATACCAGAACAAATGCCAAGCACCCTGGTCTCGGTTCGGCTTCACCAGTAGTGTGACCACCGTTGGGCTTCGGGAGGAGCCCTCAGCTTACTTGGGTGCCACCTGGACTTAACGAGGGGTGCAAGGCGAGATGTTCTGGCTGGCGAAGGGGCACGGCTATTAGCAGAGTCTTTTGGGCCGAAGGTCACGGTACAAAAGGAGCAGGCAAGAGAATCGTCAGACAGGCAGAGTCGAGGCAGGCGGATATCAGAATCGTCAGGCAGGCAAGGGTCAAACCGGGTCGTCAATCAAGGGGTTAAGCAGGAAGAGTTATCGTAGGCAGGCAAGGGTCAGGATACAGAATGCAGAATAGTCACGATACAGGCAAGGTCAAACACGGATAATCAGACAGACGAGATTCAGATCAGATGCACAAGGCTCAGGAAACCACTAGAAACAAGTTCTATCATGGGCACTGGCTGGGAAACTGAATGGGCCTTAAATAGTTTCAAATTTCGCGCCAAACAGGCGTCAGAAACGTGCTGGCGCAAATGTGCCAGCGTGCCTGCGCCTTTAAAAGGTGCGGCGCCCTAGATTCCAAGATGGCACCGACGCCAGCGCTGGCTCGAGGCCCATGCGGCGGGCGTCCCCGCCGCATCGGTAAGTTCCTTACAGCAGAGTTCTACTGTTTCCGTTTTTGTGGGGTTGGGGTTGACTTTTGCTGTAGAGGAAATGTGATCAGTATACATGCAAGTGATATTTGTGAACACCTGCTACCATAGTTTTCATTTCAGTAGTTATGTTAAAAATTGGTTGGACTTGAGTGTTGATATTAATGTAAAGCCTGGAAGTGGAAAAAAAAATAATTAAGAAATGTGTGTCTACAATAGCTGGGTGCTAAGGGATCCAGTATCATTATAAAATATAATTAAATTATTGGAAATAGAATTATGAAATCTTGAACAGTTTTGTAGCCTCTCAGCAGAATAAATGTGATTAGCAAAACTTTTTTATTAAATTAAATTAAATAGATCATATATACTGTACATATCAGTTGCTCAGAACAATGGTACTTTATTTCTGAAAGATTCTATCTCAAATATGATCTTTTATATAACAGATAAATCAGATTCTGAAAATTTTCACATAGTTTTTGTCAGGGATATCATTTCTAATACAATTAATACACAACATTAGAGGGGTAATTTTCTACCTGGTACACTTTGTTATGTTTACAGTCATTCAACTTTTCCTTGATATCTGGTACAGTAAAACTGGTCATTCACATGGAGATTCACTTCTTTTGTCAGTTTGCCAATTGAGCTCTGCTTATTTCAACCAATCACCCGCCAAAGGCCAATGATCCATACAGACCATACAGCAGGAGAACGGTGAACTATGGTCCATCAGGCTTTTTAAACCTGCCCAGTAGATAAACAATATGGCCCATTCTAGCCTGATCTCGAACTGTAGTCAGTCCAGAGCTACCAAACACAGGGTTAAAAGGTATGGAGGGCCAAGTTATTTGATTTTTCAGCCTGTTATCAGTTTAAGTGATCTGATCCTGTCATTGATCTACAATGTAGTTCTGCCAGTCCATTATAGGAGTTTTTCTCTGCAGCTTGATGCTGAGTGAAAGCGTTAGCCAGATCAGATTGTAGTTATTTTCTAATTAGATCTACATTGTTTTAATTAAATAAAAGTTAAACATTGCCTAAATGACATATACATATTCATAAATTAGATTTTGAAACTTAAGCTGAAATTTTACCCAAAACATTAGAAATTGGGTATTCAAAAACTTCTGAATGGCAATGTACATATGTCACAGATACAATTACTTCTTAATGCCCAGCAAGATTAAGGATTCTCATAAAAAACCATAAAAATGGTTGCATAAGAGTGGCCATATTTCACCCTCTAGCTGTGGCCTACAGGGAACACATCTGCCCAGTTAAAATCATTTGGTACAACAAAAGGAAAAATTCCACAGATGAGGCTTCCTACATGAATTAAGGCAAGGTCTCCATAGCTAATTCATGTTTAATATTCATATAAAGGTTTTAAAAGCATAGATTATGATTGGGCACATGTTTCAAAGCTACAGATTCTTGCATGGATAAAACATATATTTAACTTTCTGCTACATACAGCCACACAATTTTGAGATGTAGACAAGATAACATCAACATTGCTCTCAGCAATAAACTCTGCAGTTGACTAACTTCATCCCAGTGTCCACTTTCTCATAAGAATCTATGAATTGTACACAACAATATCCTTAGACCAATACCTAATTGAAGACCACTCTCTCAACTACTTGCTACGTACACCGTTAAAGAATATTCCTTTAAACTTGCACGATAACCCTATGTTTTTTGATACGTTTATAGCGTGGCAATCAGTCAGGAAGAAACAGCAATTATCACTATATAGTTCCCCATACTTATCATGGATAGACAACTAATTTTTCCCAACAGGTATACGAAACCCCATCCTATCTCAATGGAAGAGAAGTGGATTACAAAACCTTATACTAGAAGACAATTGTACAATTCTAACTCAAGGGAAAATGGCAGAAAAATTCCCATTCCCAACATCACACATATTCTTAAGCCTACAAATCATTCACTTTGCAACTCATGCAATAAAACAATTAACAGATAGAGACAAAAATAACCCACTCAACCAAATCTAGAAAAACGAGGACATGAAACATGCAACCTCACAAATATATCAGACAATTAGAACGCTTATGAAAATAAAACCTGAGGAAAAGTCCTGTTTCACATGGCTCATTGACATTCCAAAGACTACAAAATCAGAAATCCTAGAACAACATATATAAATATGTATAAAACTACTATTAGCAAGCAAGACGCTCCTTCAAATTGTAACGTTCACAGCGGGGAACCGCTGTAACCGAGGATAGCCACTCCAAGGGGAGTGGATATGGTGGGAGCCCAGGGGTGTAGCCATAGGTGATTGGAGGCAAAGACATGATGATGATGAAAGTAATAGTAGGTTTATTGGCAGTCAGAACACAGAAACCAAAAGGCAGGAACAGGCAAAAAGGCTAATCAAGGTATCCAGATGGTGAGGGAAAAATGGGGAACACAGGAACAAAAGGTATTCACTCAGGAAACAAGGTAACAAGGTTTTCAGGAACAAGGCATACAAGGTTTTCAAGGTTCAGGTTCAGATTCAGGTTCAGATTCAGATTCAGGTTCAGATTCAGGTTCAGGTTCAGGTTCAGATTGGCAGGTCAGGAACAAACAGAATACATTCAATGACTCAGCCCTGAGCAAAGCTCAGGGCGGGGTTTATAAAGGGAAGGTGATTAGGAATGGGAAACACATGAGGGTAAACGAGGTGGGTGGAAACAGACTGTGAATAGGCAGATAACAGAAACAATAGACACAATAGTTCAGGACCAGTCCCGAGAGCCCCCAGTGGCTCATAAGGCAAGTGCTGCGAATCGCCAGAACAGCACCACCAGAGTTCAAGTCCTGGGCTGATCCTGACAAAAATCCTCCATAATTCATACCTAACCCCAAGAAGATACAAAATGGGTAATCTCTCCTCCGATAAATGCCTCAGATGCCGCTTCCCAAAGGCAGACTTAATACATAACCTATGGTCATGTTCCTCATTACAAACCTTTTGGCACAAGATGATCACATCCGGTGAGCAGATAAACATATGGATAACATACATACAATCTCTTCCACAACAAGCCAGACACCTCACAGTTTATACATACAACATGGTATGACACAGAATGACACAGAAACACTAAAAAAAAAAACACTTGTCATGGAGTCATCCCAATATCTCAGAACCTTGCAGCAAGAACAGGAACTACCAGATTGTGCTCCCCTAGGAGTCATCAAATTAACAGATTATTGGCCTCTCACTTACAAAATTACTCATAGGATCATAGGACAATTGATTTGAAGCTGACAGTTAGAAATGTAATTATAAACTGTTGCTGTCATTTTATGAATCATTAGTTTTCTTGAATAGAAATATACAACTGAAGCAAATGATATTATTATGCTATAATCACAAATAAAAACAAGTTAAAAAAAAGAATCTATGAATCACAAATTGACATCATAGAACAAAACACATATTTTCCAGTTCTTCTTAAGAAATTACAGTATGTTGCATGGTCTAAGTCACTACAGATTCACTAAACACAATAATTAATGTACTCTCCTGGGACCTAAAGGCACTTGCCCACAATTATATAAGCAAGTTGCAGAGCACTCATTGCTTACATCTGCCTCTGACAATATGCACCTTGCTGTCCATATTCATTAAGGTGGAATGCTGGGCCATTCACTTATTAGGGCTTATTAATCAGTTGATTGCTTTAATTTAATGACTCATGAAATTATCACTAGAGCATAATGGAGATCTCAAACACAACTTCTATGCACAACTTCACACTTCTTGGACTTTCCAATTTCATACATCTGAAATTCTTCTATTTTGCCATCATCTTGCTAATCTACCAAGTAGCTTTATTAGGAAACACGCTGCTCTTCACAGTGGTAATGGTTACTCCAAGACTGCACAGTCCCATGTATTTTTTCCTCATCCAGCTCTCGTTTGTTGATATGGGTTTGTCTTCTTCAGTTGTACCCAAGATTTTGACAAACACCTTATCTAAAGAAAAGAGCATCTCGTTCTTAGGCTGTGCAGCCCAGCTGTACTTCTCATCGGTATTTGGAGAAACAGAGGCTTTGTTACTGTCGATCATGTCCTATGACAGATATGCAGCCATCTGCCACCCTTTGCACTATACCACTATAATGAACAGAAAGCTTTGCATTTATTTGGTTGTAGGGAGTTGGGTTTCATGCCTTTCATTACTCATTGTTCATACATTTCTAACCTTTCAGCTCCCCTTTTGTAAATCGCATCATGTCAACCACTATTTTTGTGAAATGCCTGCTTTGCTCCGTCTGTCTTGCAAGGACACCTGGATGAATGAAATGCTGATGTATATTTCAGCTGGGATCCTAGCTCTTGCTGCCTTCCTACTGATACTTATTTCTTATATACGTATTCTGCTGGAAATCTTGAAAATCAAATCTTCTATGGGGAGGAGAAACACCTTCTCTACATGTCTATCAGATATTACTGTGTTAACTTTGTTTTATGGAAATATTAGCCTCAATTATATGTGCCCGAATTCCAGTTACTCCCCAGATCGACAGAAGGTCTTGTCTCTTCTTTACATGGCAGTGACTCCAATGCTAAATCCTATAGTTTACAGCTTGAAAAACAGAGAATACCTTGATTCCCTAAGAGGATGGGTGGCCAGATTCAAACTTTCTCAAGAGCATTTTTAAAGGAGTTGTAAAGTGAAAAATATCCATAATGAAAACATTTATTATTTTAAGCAACTATACGTAGATAGATAGATAGATAGATAGAGAGAGAGAGAGAGAGAGAGAGAGAGAGAGAGAGAGAGAGAGAGAGAGAGAGAGAGAGATATAGATAGATAGATAGATAGATAGATAGATAATAGATAGATAGATAGATAGATAGATAGATAGATAGATAGATAGATAGATAGATTATTTTTGTATTCCAAGAATTGCCCAATTTGTTATTACTCACATACAAATTTCAGCACGGATTAATGATTCAGATGGGGGTTAGAGGTCAGGACTGTGATATTCATATATAATACACAAAAGCCATGAATATATTGTAAATGATATCCTTATAAACGGTGAGTTCTGATGTCATCAGTTATAAACGGTGAGTTCTGATGTCATTTCTGTCACATGACTCACTGAAACATGTGTATTATAATAAATAAAGTACCCCCAGTTGCAAAATATGAGGATATTAGAAGTTACCTCTGAGTTCCATGACCTGTATAAAAACATGGTCATGAAACTCCTCGGTAACTTATAATATCCTTATATTTTACAAGAGGGGGTACTTTATTCACTATATTATTTACATGTAACGATCATATCACTCAAAAATCATACTTGTAATGTATGCTAATATACTGAATACCTCATGTTCCCTTCTGGTTTAATAAAATTAGATAACGGGTTTTAGAGAAAAAATATTTGAGACAAAAGCAATTAATGACCTAGACGTTGCCCTCGTATAGGTTTCCTGGTTTTTTTTTTACTTTACCCTTAACTATTTTTGACTATGGGTAAGATTTTTAAGCACCATCGATAGCGTTCACTCACACTCCATCACCAGGCGATCGTTACTCTGCAAATTCCCTAAAGTACAGATTTTACTGAAACTTTACCTATTTCGCGAAGTGCTAAAAAGAAGCCAGATCTTCCTCAATGTTCTGTCACTTACATCATATCCTGTGTGCCGAAAATGCATTAAAATTACAAAAGCGCTGGGGACTTTTCCTTTTTTGAAGCAGAATTGCCTGCAAAAGTCCTGACTTACTTTTTTTGGCTGACTTTTGGCTGACATTTTTTGGGTAAACCATTATCTCCAGACATTTCATGAGTATGGAACATTCATTTTACATTGGGCTCATGTGTAGGGCATTATATTAACTCTCTTGTCTTTATTAAGGTTCCCTGGACATGTGTAATAAAAAGTGGTAACTTCAAGCATTAGCACCAACATTTGTAATAAAGACCTCCATACTACTTTAAATTACCCGGTGTATGTAAATTGTCCTAAATGCACGATCACAAGAGAAATTTTGCTAGGCAGAAATCTTCGCTATGAAATGCTTGCACTAGTAACACTAGCAAAAAGTCACCAGTGTTCGCATTTTATTGAATAAGTGTATTCGTATTGCATTTGTGCCTGGCGATATCAGAACTGTGTTACATGAACTATTCCTCAATGAGTCTTCACCAAGCCCCTTTACGCTTAATGGGGACACATATTAGAAAGTATATATGGGAATTGTGCGTATTTTCTAATTTTTGTTGAGATTCAGTATGGGTGTAGATTGCAGGTCACTTAAATTGAGGATGGTCAAATATTAAGGGGGGCAGGGTGCCTTATAGGCATGGTATTACATGTATTGGACTATGTGTTTAATCACAGAAATGAGGTTGGGGTGATTTGATATATCACCTGATGGTTTGGAGATCTTTAGCAATTATTGAGGGATTGGGGTTTACATTATCATTATAATGGTGCTTCACTACTTACACATTCTTGACACAATGTAGAGTACACTATAGGGAGTTGTAGTTCTACTTAACAAGATATTCACTTTGGGTTGTTTAGCACTTTGATACACTTAGGAAATGGCGCCCTCTAGAGGGTGAGGTGGAGGTGATATTGATGGGGTGTTAATGAGGCCTGGGACACAAAGGAAGGGGAGTGTAGATCAATGAGAGGTTAATGAGGCCTGGGATACATAGAGTTTCTGAGAGCGCTATTTACATATATTATAAGAAGGTTGGACGGCAAACCCACTTAGTTTTATACAGTTACGGTACAAAGCAGGTTAGAGATATAATGGATATGACCATGAGTGATTACATGACAAAACAGCATTAGGCAGTCACCAATCCGGAACGTGCAACAAAAGTAGAATCCAAGAGCCAAAAATTTAGTATAAAAAATATAATACTTTATTTTACATTACATCTAAAAAGGATAATGCCTGACACGTTTCGTGTCGCAATTAAGTCGTGACAATTAATCACAGTCTATGATTAAGTGTCAATGCGGGACACGAAACGCGTCAGGCATTATTCTTTTAGATGTAATGTAAAATAAAGTATTGTTTTTTTTTATACAAAATTTTTGGCTCTTGGATTCTACTTTTGTTGCACGTTCCGGATTGGTGCCTGCCTAATGCTGTTTTGTCGTGAGTTACTCCCCTATGCTGAAGGTCTGGGGCATGAGCACCCAGACCCAACTGGGAAAGCAGTAAGCTTATCCTAATGATCCATTAGATTTATGCTTTTCCTGATATTTTGGTTTATTGTACATGAGTGATTACACCCTCAGAATATTACACAATAGCAACATTAGTTACATAACTTTTGTCACAATAGTTTGTGCTAACATTGCTATATTGCGGTTTGTTTTTAATTCTGTGTTTTTAACCTGTTATTAGTCATTTATAAGTAGTTTAAACACATTAACTATTCGTACAATAGAGGAGTCATATGGCTGTATGTTGTAGGAGCGGGCGCTAAATGTTAAGGATTGCACTACGTCTGTCACGGCCGGCACCCAATACCAGAACAGGTGCCAAGTACCCTGGTCTCGGCTCGGCTTCACCAGTAGTGTGACCACCGTTGGGCTTCGGGAGGAGCCCTCAGCTTACTTGGGTGCCACCTGGACTTAACGAGGGGTACAAGGCAAGATGTTCTGGCTGGCAGAGGGGCACGGCAGGTAGCAGAGTCTTTTGGGCTGAAGGTCACGGTACAAATGGAACAGGCAACAGAATCGTCAGGCAGGCTGGGTCGAGGCAGGCAGATAACAAGAATCATCAAACAGGCAAAAGGGTCAAAACCGGGTAATCAATCGAAGGGTTAAACTGTAGAGTAGTCGTAAGCAGGCAAGGTCAGGATCCAGAATTCAGAATAGTCAAAATAGCCAGGCAGAGGTCAAAACAGGAATCAGACAGGTTCAGACAGAATCACATAATAGCACAAAGCTCAGGAGCACCAGGAAAATATCCTATCACGGGCAAGGAATACTGTGTAATGGCCCTTTAAATACCCATAAGGCCTTGCGTCATTGCGCGCTGACGTCACGCACCAGCGCCTTTAAAAGGAACAGAGGCGCGGCGCGCACGCCCTTAACAGCACATCAAGAGGAAAGTCGGCGTAGCGGGCGTCCCCGCTGAGAGCGCGGCGGGCGTCCTCGCCGACCCGCTAGACCACCAGGGTAAGTTACTTTCCTTACAACATCAGCTTGATTGTTTGTTTTCCCGCCAGAGCATGTATATATTTATTGCAGCTCTCATGTGTAATGGTTACTTTGAGAAAGGCCTGTGCCTTTTTCATTTTTTAAGCTGTCCTGAGAGTGCGGATCTTATTGGATTTGGAGCATATATATATATATATATATATATATATATATATATATATATATATATATATATATATATATATATTTGTAATGATTGTGTGCTGTGAACTTCTTCTATTAAATTCCAATTGATAACTCTACTGGCTTGGCTGGTGAAAAGTACCTACAATTTGATCCTTTTTGGGGTTTCCATAGCTATTTTGCTTACACTGTTAATTTGTAGTGGGGCCCTAGGTTATCTGGTACCTCTGAGACTTACAGGATCCAGACAGATAGGATATGGGGTGTAAGTGAATGGGCATTTTATTCACCAGATGGTCACATGCTACACAAGCGCTGTTGCACTTTCTAAAGTTTTGCGGCAACTCAATGAGATCCAGTGATGCAGTGTTCGTGGGGTCAGAGGACCTGGGTGCATTGAGGTTGTTTTTGAGTTGTGCCTGTGGCAGAGGTGAGGCTAGAGTAGGCCTCTGTGGATTAGCCTGGAAGTATTGGTATTTTTCATAGTCTCCTTTTTATTTTTGCCCACTTAGTACAGCTGGTGGACGGAACTAGCTCCCCAGTTTTGTAACACCCACCAGAAATTATTATCTGTGGAGGGAAAGGGAAAGCCATCAGTATAATTGGGAACCAACAATAATATAAAAGAAAAAAATCTCATAAAAAAATGTTCAAATCCAACTGAATACTTGTTGGATGAATTATAATGTAAATATAAGGCAGGTAACCATCTTAAGTATGAATGGCAAAAAAGTTCCAACATTTAGTGAAAGCCTTCTTAGATGAGTTGAAGGGAAGAACAATGGGTTCTACTGGCCGTTTAAGAATATTACTTAAATGTTTTGTGTCTGCGTAACTTTTTTTTTTTTTTTTTTGGCCTCCCCTAACTACTTCTTCTTTCTGTATCAATCTCCATTGGCAGCTACAGTGTCCATCAATACAATTGAAAATAGGCTCATTTTTCTATAATTATCTCTGTGGAGAAAACCATAATGAAGAAACATGATATTTGTTCGTACCATGCCAATAGGTCAAACATCAAAAATGTTATTTTCTTTGTAGATACAATGTCATTGTATAGATACAATGCTTTATGACGATATTCATAAGAAGCAGTGATTCATTTTGTTTGTTATTTGTGCAGGTAGTGTTGGAGCTTAATGGAGATCTCAAATGTGCCCAGCTTCACCCTTCTTGGCCTCTCCAATAATACAAGACTGAAATTTCTCTACTTTTTTTTCCTCTACCTAACACAAACGTAATATACTGCGTAAAGGAAAAACTGGTGACTTTCTAAATCTCAGGTTATTAAGGCAGAAAATTGATGATACAACACTGTCGTTTAATAAAGAAAATGTATTGACCTTTTAAAATGAATACATAGTCAGCATCTTTTATTATTCATTTATGCAATTGATTTAAATGTAAATATGTACAAATCAAATTGGAAAGGTAGATTTTTTTAATGATGCAGTTGAAGACTGTTCATATAATGTTCATATAATGCACGAAAACATATAATATAAAGTTTATAAAGGGGCATGTTTATCAAGGGTCGAAATTTCGAGTTTATGGGAGTTTATAAAAACTCCCTTAAATTCAAAATTTGTGAAAAAAACGACCAATCGAAATGTATTAAAAATTTGGAATTTTTTAAATTCGGGTGAATAGGATCGACCTGTAAACTCAAATCGAATTCGATTCAAGTTTTTTAACCCAAAAAAAATTAAATAAAACAAATTTCCACTAAAGACTCCAAATTGATTGTAGAAGATTCCCCATAGGCTAAAACACCAATTTGTCAGCTTTTAGATGGCGAATAGTCAAATTCTAATTCTTAAAGGGACAGTACATGATAAATTTAAAAATTCAAATCTAATGTGGGCTATTCCCTAGGTGAATTACACTGAAATAAACTTGAAATTTGAATTTAAAAATTTAAATTTTCAATTTGACCCTTGATAAATCTGCCCCTACATTTGTAGATAAAAATCTTTTAAATGTGGTGAACAGAAGAAAATGCAGACAAAAGTCTTAAAGAGGCACAAAGGACTAAAATTCTAAAAATGTATTGGAGAGCTGACCAGAAACCAGTGGTAAGCAATTCAAAGGAAACTTGGCTCAAAGAGAGTAAGTCATTTGAAGAGTGTAAGTAATATGAGCTAAATGGTGCTGAGTTGAGAGGATCTCATATATCTTAGTATATCTTAGTATATAAATCTGGATATAATTATTGATATAAACATAAGTTATTTATATAATTTTGGGTGAAACAGTTGCATGGAACTTTTGGCTGGTCCAGCTTTGCTAAGGAAAAAACATATCTGAATACTTGACAGAATGATATTCCATTCTAGAATGCATTCGTTCAAGGAATGGGAAATTCATGTGGTCAACATAGGTTGTCATCTCATTAACTCAACTATATAAAGCACTGATTGCTATGGGTGGAGAGTGCAAGAAGCACATTAATATGTGAGAACCTTTCAATGAAACATTACTCTTTCCTTCATTGTATATGCATGTTAAAGGATAACTAAACCTTTAAAATAAATGAATGTAAAATTGATGAGAGTGTTATTCTGAGAACTTTTGCAATTTACATTCATTATTTATTTTCTTTTTATTTCAAGATATTAATGTAAATATGTACTGTTAATATGAATGAATTTTGTTACAACATCGCCACCTGCTGGCCAGTTTCCCCACCAGTCTGAACACCGCTCTGAAACCTTTCTCAAATCTTTCCTAAGCTGAAGAACATCAGAGCAGCCTTTCTCCTGACAACTTCCTTGACTACTCGGTGGTCAGACTGGTGGGAAACTGACCACAGGTGGCGCTGTTGTAACAAAATTCATTCATATTAACAATACATATTTACATTAATATCTTGGAATAAAAAGAAAATAAATAATGAATGTAAAGAGCAAAAGTTCTTAGAACTCATTTTAAAGGTTTACTCATCCTTTAAGCTTTCAGAATCGAACTGATAACTGAGGCTAGTCTGATATTTTACAACAAAAAGAAAACAAAATTCAAGCAACCCCACTGAACATCACAAGATTACAAGTAGGGTTACCAATGCCAAGAAGATCATTACAGGACTGATGATATAGTGCAGAACTAAGTGTGAGGGTATGGACTGTATCTCATCCAGAGGTAAGATTATACAGTCCTGAGCAAAAGAAACTGACTAGGATGCTGACTAGCTCCATATCCCTTATAGACATATAGGGGCACATTTACTAAACTTGAGTGAAAGATTAGAATGAAAAAAACGGAATTTCGAAGGTTTTTTTTTGGGTACTTCGACCATCGAATAGGCTACTTCGACCTTCGAACTAAAAATCATTCGACCATTCGATAGTCGAAGTACTGTCTGTTTAAAAAAAAACTTCGACCACCTACTTCGCCACTTTAAACCTACCGAGCACCAATGTTAGCCTATGGGGACCTTCCCCATAAGCTTTCTAAGCTTTTTTTTATTTTTTTTAATTTAATCGTTCGATCGAATGATTTTTCCTTCGATTGTTCGATCGAAGTATTTGTGGTAAATCCTTCGACTTCGATATTCGAAGTCGAAGGATTTTACTTCGAGGGTCGAATATCGAGGGTTAATAACCCTCGATATTCGACCAATAGTAAATTGATTATTTTAAGTATAGCTTAAAATAATCAATCCTTTCACTTTGTATTGTTGAGTATACAGTAGATACTGTATCTTAGTTGAAGGAAACAATTTTTCTTCTTCAGTAATGCCTTTATAACACCTTTAAAAAGTATTTATTTTTCATGATAAATAATGTAAATTCATGCAAATAAGCAGAATTTAGCACTGTAGTCACTGCTGTATAGAAAATGGATACAGTCCTAGTCTTCTTTGCCATAAAAGAGAGTGACCACCGTGAAATGCAAGTAGTGATGGGCGAATTTCTTCTGATTCACTTCGCGGGAAAATTCACAAATTTCGAATTTATACACTGGTGGACGAATTCATGCCAGGAAAATTTATTCGCCCATCACTAAACACAAGTAAAGAAGGTTTTAAGTGTCCCATTGGCAGAAGACAGATTATATTAATATATGGAATGAGAATGAGGAGAAAGGATGAAAGTCCATGGGGCAAATTCACTAAGATGCGAAGTTGCGCCAGGCGCAACTTCGCCGCACTTCGCCAGGCGTAGTTTCGCCAGGGCTCCGCAAATTCACTAAAATCCGAACTTGCGCACAAGGGTAGCGTAAGGTTGCGGAGTTGCGCTAGCGTTGATTCGCTATATAAAGCGAAGTTACGATAGCGAAGGCTAATTTGCATACGGCGCGAAATTCAAATTTCAATGGAGGAACACGTATCTGCACTACAAATGCCTAGAAAACCTTCAAATCAGCAAATAAAAATTTTATTTTGCCCTACACATGTGCCCACTGTCTAGGTAAGTTGCCATGAGTCAGGAAATGTAGGGGGGAGGAAGGGGAGCCCCAAAAAAATTTCGATCTTTTTCAGCCTATCAGCCATCATGTAGAAAACACGCCAGCGTTTTTTGGGACTTAGAAAAAAAATTGACTTTTTTTTAAACAATCCCTATCTACTCTATTGCGCTTCGCCAGGTCTGAGGTGGCGAAGGAAGTCTAGCGTAAAAGGTAGCGTTCAGTACACTGCGCAAGTTAGTGAATTTGCGTAGTTTCGTCGCTAGCGAAAATTCGCCTGGCGTAAGGTTGCGAAGTAGCACTAGCGAAACTACGCCAGCGTTCATTAGTGAATTTGCGCAGTAGCGAAAATGCCAAACGCTAGCGAATTAACGCTAGCATTCGGCGCTTCGCGGCTTAGTGTATTTGCCCCCATAAGTCCAATTGGTACCTTGATAAATGGAAGAAAACAGACACCATACAAATAAATTGACATAAACAACATTTACGAAACTCACAGCCCAAGACTCAGAAGCCTGATACAGGCAGAATTTATCATCCATGATTGTGTTGTTCTTATGTGTAGCTGCAATAAGTAGTAATTTTAAAGGCGAAGGAAAAGCAAAAAGGATATAAAGCTAGAATTATTGGCCATTATTTGTATATATACTTAACAGCAGTCGTTTTTCATGCAGTTTTTCGATATGGAGCTTCAATCGTTTTTAAAATTAGTGGCAAGCTGTTCTAAAAAGTATATCCCTTCTGCAGTACAAAAATCCCTCTGCCCAGGGCAAACGCATGCGCAGTTATTGACAGAGGTGCCCTGCACAAGCGCACACCATTCTTTCACAATGAAGTTCCGATCATGTGACAACCCGAACTTCTCTGCCCCGTCTGCATTCTCTCAGGTGCCAATAATCTTAGCTTCTCAGTTGCCTAGACACACACGTTACGTGAAAGATTTTAAGCTCCTGCGCTCGTTTTTTTAAGTGCCAAGGAGCAGGGGACGGCAAATAGTAGCAGTGTAAGGGTCCGTCTGACGAGGTCGTTACTGATAAAGAATTCGTTTTTTTGAGTGTGGTCAAATTCTTATCTCTGCTCAGTATCACTACAGTGGCGAAGGGGAAGTGACGCAAACAACTGAATATGGCGGCGCCAAACTAAAAACAGCTGGGATTTTGCAAGTAATAGTGCACCAGAAAGGTAGCGATTTTAAAGTTCATAAGGCTGCGTTTCAGTAGAGGGGGTTAGGACAAACATGTCACAGAGGTTTTAGTTTTAAAGCTTTCCTTCTCCTTTAAAGGGACATTATATCTATTCAACGTTCAACGACGAGGGCTTATGCTGAACATACTTTTTGCCTATTGTTTTAAATGCTATGATCTTTGTTATTTTTTGAGCTATACGGGATAACAGTGTAACTGAAGCTACTCTGTGTTTAGTACTTGAGAGTACTTGAGTGCATATTGTTAAACATGAGTGTATCTTTATGTAAAACCATTGGTAAGAGTCAGAACATGATGCGATAAAGTAGAACCTGGATGGCTTAGGTGTTTGGTTGTGGAACCCATTGGGTTAAGGTGGCCATACACGGAGAGATCTGCTGGTTTGGCGATGTCGCCATATGACTGGATCTCTCCCCGATATGCCCACAAAGGTGGGCAATATCGGGCTGATCCGATCATGGGCCCTAGGGATCCTAACGATGGGTAACGGGCTGTCGGATCACTGGACCGCATCAACAAACAGATGCGGCCACGATCCAACGGGATTTTTTAGTCCCCTCCGATCAACATCTGGCCGACTTTCGGCCAGATATCGATCGGGGGAAGCCCGTCGGAGGGCCCCATACACGGGCCAATAAGCTGCTGACTTGGTCTGTCTGCAGTTTTTATCGGCCCATGTATGGCCACCTTTAGTTGGAGGTAGATATGTAGTAGAAGCAGCACCATATACACAGAATACAGCAACAAGTACAGCCATTATTAATATATACAGCACAAATTGGCACTATATATTGAGTATTATCAAAAATATTTTTAAGTCATGGATTATGTAAAGGTATATGTAATAAAATACATTATATCTGGCTACTTTTGACTACCCAAAATCTAGCAAATATAGTGACATCTAGCCTGAGCACATATAAGAAAAACAACAATAAAATAATATATAAAAACCAGGTCAAGATGGAATTTGTACAAAAACTTCTGTTGGAGGGAACCAATATTTTCTTGTTCTCACCTGACTCGTGCTTCTTCCAAATCACTATAAGAATTAAAACTTACTTTTATTACTCGATCGTATTAAGAATTTCAGTTTCCTTTTCTCATTAAGAAATAGTTGTTTTCCTAGTAAAAGACTTCCTTAGATTGCCTAGAAAAATCTGATTTCTCAAGCTGTAAATCATAGGATTTAGCATGGGAGTAACTGCCGTATAAAAAATAGATACAGCCCTGTCCCTCTCTGGTGAGTAACTAGAACGGGAATGCATATAAAAAATAAAGACATTTGCATAGAAGAGTGTGACGACCATTAGATGTGAGGCACAGGTAGAAAAAGTCTTCTGCTTCCCACTTGTGGACCTCATTCTCAGGACAGAAGAGATTATCATTATGTAGGAGATGAGGGTCAGAAGAAAAGAGGAGAGGGCTATAAGTCCAGTTGCAACGTAAATCATTATCTCATTAAACCATGGGTCCTTGCAAGACAAGATCAATAAAGGAGGAATATCACAGAAAAAATGGTTGATATGGTTGGACTTGCAAAAGGGGAGCTGGAATGTTAAGAATGCATGAAAAATAGAATTTAGGAAGCTCACAGTCCAGGCTCCACAAGCCAGACACATGCAGAACTTCTCATTCATGATGTTGCTGTAGTGTAAAGGATGACAGATGGCCATGTACCTATCATAAGCCATTATAGCCAATATCATGCACTCTGTTGCTCCAAGAGCTGACAGAAAGTACTCCTGGGCAGCACAACCGAAGAAAGAAATGCTTTTATCATGGGATAAAGTGTTCACTAAAATTCTAGGCACTATAGTTGAAGACAAACAAATGTCAATAAAGGATAGATTACTCAAGAAGAAATACATAGGGCTGCATAGTCGAGTCACACTAACTACTGCAATAATAAGCATATTGCCTAAAATTGTCATCAGAAAAATCATCAAAAATAGCAAGAAGTATATGGCTTGGAGATGTGGAACGTTAGAAAGACCAAGAAGAACAAAGCTGGTCACAGAGGTTTGATTTAAGCTTTCCATGCTGCTGAAGCATGACCTAAATTTAATAGAAAGTAAATGCAGCCTTCAGCATTCTCATTTTTTAAAGTTAAACCTCTATTGAATTACCAAAATGACAATATTTTTTTAACCCCATTTTGCTGAAAAATGTTAATGAAAAAATTCAAATTGAAAAACCTGTCACAGAAGTTACTGCTTAACTTAATGTGTGATTATTAAAGATAGTGAAGAAAAATAATTCCCTCTGATTTTGCTATTGTTCTACTTTTATAGCAGATGTATATTTTTTCCTAAAGCAACGTGCAACGTCCAACAAAACTCCACAACAATGGCCTAATCAAACATTAAATTCCTAATCTTGATCTGTCAGGTCTTCTTTAGTTCCAAAGTAACATCAACACTATCTAATAATGCAGTTAATGTCTTGTTACAAGCACTTATATTTTGTTTGTATGTCATAGAGGAATATGTTTTATCAATTAGTTTAATTAGCTTAGTCCTTTACTTCTCCCAATAGACAGTTGAATTTAAGCCTTGAGGGATGATCCAAATATGTTGAGTTGTCCTATAATATTTCTGCCCAACTTTTTAATATTATAAAGGACTTCAGAATTATTCATCAATAACTTGACATAATTCCTAGTGTAAGTCTTTATGCATCCTTAAGAGATAACACAGTAAGGTGGGTTGAAAATGAATTCAATACATAATGGCAGAATTATTATCTGAATACAAGTACATGGAGTAATAAACAATTTTATATATTAAATGTCTTTCATTTATATAGCACTTGCATGTTTATGCAGTACAGAGTTTCCTCGTCATTCATGTCAGTCCCTGCACCAGTGAAGCTTGCAATCTAAGGTTCATGTCAATCACACAACACACAGGTCATAGTACATAATAAACAATTTAGGTTGGTAAAATACACATCCATCAGGTTCAACCTTTTTGTATAATTAAACATGCTTAACCGGTAGTTAAAGCTATACTGACACATTCCTATAAAAATCATAGGAACATGTCAGTATCAGGTATGTGCCGCACCCGGAATATTTTCCCTCAAAAATGGTATTTCAGGAGAAAATAAAAAAGTGCCATCAGCATTTCCATTTCCTGATATCATGTTTAGGTAATGGCTATTTTTAAAAGCCTAGAAAGAAACATTTTTTTATTGACTAACTTCCTTAAAGCTCCTAGAAAAACCTGATTTCTAATGCTATAAATTATAGGATTAAGCATAGGTGTTACTGCCGTATAAAATATGGATACTGCCCTGTCTCTTTTAGGGAAGAACGTGGAATGGGGTTGCATGTAAACAATGAGAATGTTTCCATAAAACAGCATTACTACAATAAGATGAGATGCGCATGTATAAAAAGTCTTTTCTCTTCTTCTGGTGGACTTGATTTTGAGTATTGAAGAGATAATGTGTATATAAGAGATGAGCGTGAGAATAAAAGAGGAAAGAGCCATGAGCCCAGCTGCAATATACATCAGTATCTCATTGAACAATGTTTCTTTGCAGGAAAGACGGAATAATGGAGGCATCTCACAGAAAAAATGATTGATCTTGTTCGACCTGCAAAAAGGAAGTTTGAATGTCAAGAATGCATGAATAACAGAATTAAGGAAACTCACGGTCCAAGAGCCCAAAGTCAGATAAATGCAGAAGGTTTTGTTCATGATTGTGTTGTAATGTAGAGGATGACAGATGGCTGTGTATCGATCATATGCCATTATGGCCAGTATCATGCACTCCGTTGCTCCCAGGGCTGCGAGGAAGTACTCCTGGGCAGCACAACCCAAGAATGAAATACTTGTGTCATGAGATAAAGTACTAACAAGTATTCTAGGAACTACAGTAGAAGACAAACAAATGTCAACACAGGACAAATTACTCAAGAAAAAGTACATAGGGCTGCATAGTTTTGCGAATCCCACTACTACAATGATCAGAAAGTTTCCTAAAAGTGTTATCGTGTAGATTAGTAAGAACAGTAGGAAGCATATGGCTTGGAGATGTGGGACATCTGAGAGGCCGAGTAAGATGAAGTTGGTCACAGATGTCTTGTTTGAGGATTCCATGCAATTCAATCTTTACCTTAATGTAAAGAATGAAAAAGGTTATACTTAATGATAATGTTCAAATATTCAAGAGCCATGCATGCCATGATTTGGTCAAGGAGTTTGGCTGTTGAAAACATAGTAGATGTGTCCAAGAGAAAATGACCACACATCAGCAAAAGAGAAAGCTCCTTTTCACTGCTTGAAATGCTGTCAGACCAAAAATCAGAACAATAGAGTATGTCAATCAAAGGGTACAGTCAGTCGTACCTGTAGTAAATTAATTACTCTGATATCTTGAAAGGTCCACCAGTGTATGGCTACCCTTAGAGCCTTTTTACCAATGTCCCATAAGGCCATTTGTTCTCCTCTTGCTGTCTATGTTTAAGGGGCATATTAACTAAGGTTGAAATGGTAAATTCAAATTTTCGAGTTGGTTATTTGATCAAAACTCACAATTTCAAGTTTAAAACCACCAACTCAAATTTGAATTCAAATCCAAGATTTATCAACCCCTTACCCTGGATGTAACTCAAATTCAATAGTCCGCCACCTAAAACCTGCCGAGTTCATGTAGAAGTCAATGGCAGATGTCCTCTGACCTATTTGAAGAAGTTAATAGCCTTCCTGACATTCGATTCAAATTGCGTTCCAATTCAATTCAAAATCGATTTGAGTTTTCGGGTTGGTAACATTTGTTCGAATTTTAGATGTTCGAGTTTTTTCTTAAATAAGATACCATTTGAGTTTTGAGGTCATTCGAGTTCACAAATTGTATTCTTAAGATTTATCAAGCACTGAAAAGGTTTTCTCAAAAATGTCACAATTTGTTCAACAGATTTGAGTTTCCATAAAATTTAATAGATCAAAGTGAATTTTAAGACAATTCTTGTGACTATTGAGAGTGAGCCTTCTATAGACTGTTAATTGCAGATTTTTTCAAACTGATTTTAGTGAAAAGAGAAGAAAGTCTGCAAAAAAAATCTAAAGGCACATGTGCAATTAATTAATATGAGAAATGTGTAAAAACCTGTAAAAACGTGTTTAAAAAGCTATTTTAAACCAAAAAAGTGCACTTTTTCATTTTCACTAATATTAGTAAAAACCTCCAACATGTGGGTTTTTTCAAGGTACACTGTTTTTTTCCTCAATCCAAAACTCCTGATGAAACTGACCCAAGTCAGTTTGAATGTAGATTGTAAGCTCCACTGGGGCAGAAACTGATGTAAATGTTAAACAATGTCTGGAAGGTCAACAAAAGGTCCTATATAAATAAAATACTTTACTCAATCCATCTTATGTTCCATCTCTGTTAATGAGCACTTCTCTGTACAGGTATGAGATCAGTTATCTAGAAAGTTCCTTATTCCCATAGGTTCCATTTTAAACAAATAATTCACATTTTAAAAAAGGATTTCCTTTTTCTCTGTAATAATAACACAGTGCATTGATTCCAACTAAGATATCATTAATCCTTATTGGAAGCAGAATAATCTTATTGGGTTTAGATATAAGGTATAGATATCGAAATTAAGGAAAAAACCCAGGTCCCAAGCATTCTGGATAACAGGTCACATACCTGTAATTGGAATGCATTGTAATACTGCTACTGCTGTACGCTACATACTATAACCCCTAGTGGTATAATGCAAAGAGAATGCAAAGAGAACAAAACATATTGCACCAAACAATGGAGCAGATTTACTAATTCACTCAGACTACACAAATTCACAAAAATGCGGAGTTTCATCATGGACGCCAAACGCTGGCGAGTTTTCGCTAGCATTACTTTGCGCTAGCATTCATTTCTGCCTAGCGAAACTTCGCTAGGGATCTTGAGCTCAGGTCAATTTGCATAGGACGGGAAATTTAAAGTTGCATGGACTTTATGTTAAATGTTAGTGCATATACTTACAAATTACACTTTTTAAAACATATGTCCAGGGAACCTTAATAAAGACAATAGAGTTGTTATAATGCCCAACATATAAGCCCACTGTCAAGTTAATGTTCCATATGTTATATTTAAAATGTATGGAGAAACTCGGTTACCAAAAGAAATTTTTCAAGGTCTTTTGCAGCCTATCACTCTGAAATAAGGAAACAACGCCAGCGTTTTTTGAACTTTGATGCATTTCCACTCAGAAAATATGATGTAAGCAATAGAAGACTGCGGAAGATCTATGCTCTTCATTGTACTTCGCCTGGTCTGAGCTGGCGAAGGCAAGTCTGGAGAAAGAAGTAACGTTCAGTAAAATCCACGTCCATTCGCCAAAGCAAATTTTTGCCCCTGTGATAGAGTGTGAATGACCGCTAGTGCCTGTCTCGTTGCTAGTGAATTGTCACCTGCGCCCATTAGTAAATCTGTGATGTCCCAGTGGGTGGTAACGCTAGCGGATTGATGCTAGCGTTAGCCACTTCACCCTTTAGTAAATCTGCCCCAATGCGTTTACTTCATAGCATAATTGCTAATAACCACAATAGCTAATAAAAAATGTAAACACCACAGAGATTTAATGAATGCTATCAAATTATTGTTGTAATAGCTAGATTCCCAGCAAATAGCCAAACAGAAGATGAATGAAGTTCTAGTGATGCATTTGTAGGGGTTCATGGGCACTGCAACCAATTTAATTTAAATCTCCATGATCTCTATTCACAAATGCACCGTGCTGTGTGCCATCTAAATGTGTCACAGAACATAGAAGACGAGGTTGAAAAGATACGTCAGTTGTGTTCAAGTCCTGGTCCTTTCCAAGGAATGCTCTACATCCAGTAAAACTGTTAAAATAATTAAGAATTGTGGTGAGTTTTAGTGATTTAGAAAAACTGTTAAAATAATTTAAAATTGTGGTGAGTTTTAGTGATTTAGAAGACTCTAAAATATTTAGAACTATATGATACAAAAAACATGAATAAATTATTGACTTACAAACAAATGGGTAAATTAAAAATCTACCAATGTAGACACTTCTTTTCCAAGAGTCAAAAACAGTAAGAATTGTCAAGAAACAGCTTAATGTTCCAAGATGTATTCTACACCCCATTTATCATACTATATATACTTCCTGTTTTATTGGTTCTCAAGCAAAACAAAAGCGAATACAATTTTGCAATGGGTCTTCATAAAGGCTGTTGTGTGATAGCACATACGTAAAGCTGGTGGGGTGGAATTAGCCCAATGGCAAAAGAGTTGTAAAAAAGCCAGAACCATTGGATATTGTTAAGTGCACTTCCATATGCATTTTAACATTGTCCTGTGATTTCTGCCCATCCAATTGGTTATATACAGTATTTAATGTCATCTCCAACATCAGATTCAGATTATAGCTACACAAAGGGTAGTGTGATATTCACCGGCTAATACGTAGAAGGCCATTCCTTGTCAAACTGGATTCTTGGTTAGAAGGAAAAAGATAGAAACATCTAAGTTGACCAGCCTGACTGCTCTGAACTTAATTCTGTGCAATCTTTGGCATGAGAATGTGGCCCTATATAGAATTTCAGATGAATTTATACTGATTGTATAGTCTTGAATCATAATTAACAAGCAAGAAACCCCATGGTTCCCAACAGATTTACATAGACCGCTGGACTTTTTCATTACCCTTGTCACTTCTAAATGGGACTCCAAGGAATTGGAGGAAAAATTTTAATATAACATTGGGCTACATTTCAGTATTACAGTATAAGTAAAAAAGCAACTGTACATGGTAATTAAAACATTTTAATGTTGTTGGGGTTCTTTCAAAAACTGCAGTGTTTTATCCTATATTTGAAACAATAAACCAATCAAGTGCTTTTTTTAAATCCATTATGAATGTCAAAATTGAATGGGTGGTTAAAGTGTGTGTTAAAAAGCACCAAACAACGATGCAATTCTAAATATAGTGGTCCACATTGAATCAAATGGCACATGAATAATTCCCAATGAACTGACAGTTGAGTATTATCTCAGCTTTTTAGATATTTTACATTGGAAATGCAGTTAGAAAATAATAATACCGTATATACTCGTGTATAAGCCGACCCGTGTATAAGCCGAGGTACCTAATTTACCTAAGAAAACTGGAAAAATGTATTGACTCGTGTATAAGCCTAGGGGCCCCATGTCAGATTTCAAAATGTGAATGTGTAAATGTGTAATCATGTTTTATGGCATAGAAATCTATCTAATCAGGAAGAGACTTCAGGCAAAAACTAATTCACTGCACTGTGATGGGTTTAGTAGTTTCAGGACTCTCAAAAGTTTGGAGCCAAGGAGGACCAACATGTTGAACCCCTAAAAATAAAAAATCAGCTCTTATTTAGTTCTTGTGCTAACTCTTAAAGTACAAAAGTTGCTTTTTGCATAATGAAAGACTGGAAGGTTTCTAAAAGCTGCATTGGTTAGGTACTGGTGCTTTTAAAGGAATACCTGTATTCTAAAAGTAACATTTGTTTATCTATTTCTGAAGCCCTAACATACGAGTTTCTTCCTTATGAAGAGAAACACAAAATGATGTTAGGCCGGAAATCCCACTTTAAATGAATAGAACACGAGTGTAGCCGAAATAAGGTCCTCCTGGGAATCAGTTATTTAACGCACAACATTTTGTAGCAACGCATAGAACTACTTAAGCCAAAGCAAATACCTGTTGTGGATCCCGGCGAGCCAGGCTCTAAATCAAACCGTGGTCCCACATCATCGTTCTTATCTTATCTGGAGTCGAAACTACTACAGAAATCAACACGGCCAGAACAACCCCAGTAGTAAGTTGTATGTGCGGCAGCCAAGACAATAAACTCTTCCGCCAACCATCCCTCGCTTTGCAATCCTCCTCCATTGTCGCAAGAACTTGAGTCCGCAACAATGTGCCGCGTTTACCTTACTTCCGCGTTCCACGTGCGTTCTAATTCGCCGTCGTGTTGCCTTGACGTTTCCGGGTTGGGAGGGAGGTGTGTTGGGGCCGCGGAAGGAGCGTATCTGCGGCCGGTGACCCGCGTATAAGCCGAGGTCGAGTTTTTCAGCACATTTTGGGTGCTGAAAAACTCGGCTTATACGCGAGTATATACGGTACTTGCCTTTTAAATATCCAGTATACCTTAATTTTTTAAAATTAATTATTCTTGAATTCAGCCCCAAAAGTAGTAAAGTAGTGTAGTTGGGCACTGATTTTGGGGATCAGGTCTTTATCACAGTCAGGGTTCCAGTTTATCCCACAAGTGTTCAGTTTGGTTGAGGCTCTTCCACACTCATCTTAAATCATTCTGTCATAATATTTCTAGTTTATTTTTTTATTTCTAAATAACACTCAAATAATTCACTCTACTATTTAAAAATTATTTTCTTGAACCAACAAATGTTTTTTTTGCTGTAATATTGGTATGGAGGCAGCAATCTCAGTGCATTGTGCCTGATCCTGAGCTTTGGTAAGGAGCCAGCACTTCAGGGTGGAACCACTTTGAGACAGCTCTTGTTTCTCCCCTTCCCTTTGTATCATACCATGACCCTTATTTGTGTTTGCAGTGCTAAACACTCAAATTCGTTTCGAATTTTAAAAAAAGTAGATTTGCATTTTTTCTCCGAAAAAACTCAAATGTCAGGAAGGCTATAAACATCACCAAATTGATCCCAGGACCTCTCCTGTTGACTAATACAGTAATTCAGCTGGATTTAGAGTATGATAAATCTCAAAATGCAATTCAATTTTTTTTTTTAAAAAAAAAAAAAACTTGAATCGAGTTTGGATAATTCCATAGTTGAATTTGACAGTTTTGAACATAAAAAAAATTAAAAATTCTAATTTTAAATTCGACCCTTAATAAATCATGAGAATAGCACCCAAGCAGGAAAAAAGCAGGGTTTTGTGCTACTCTATTATCTACCACTTTTAGGTGTGCAAGTAAATCTTTTACAAGAGGTGTCAGGTAGATGCTATCTGGTTAGCTGCCCATTGTTCTGTTGGTAGGCTGCTGATGTGCTGCTGGGGAGGGAAGAGAGAGGGGTAATATCACTCCAACATGCAGTGTAGCAGTAAAAAGTTACTGAAGTTGTTCAGACCACAGTCACATGACCTGAGGGCTCCTGGCAAACTGACAATATGTCTAGCCCCATGCCAAATTTCAAAATAAATTATTAAAAAATCTGTTTTTAGGGCAGAATTCTGCTGGAGAAGCACTATTAACTGATGTTTTTACACAACAGTATCCCTCTGAACAATTGACTGTTTTATGTTGCTGTTTTACACGTGGTGAAATATCTCAGTTCTCTATGTATCCATTAGAGGGATAATTTTGATTTTGCTGTTACAGTTGCCCACTAGACATGTATAAGTATTTTGGAATACCAAAAAAATGCTGGTTATCACTTTTGTGGTTCTGGCATGTCTGCTCTGCATAAAAGATCACCTAAATCTAGCCATAGATGTTGAGATTTGTAAACGATCCGATCCTCATTGTGAGACCACGATTTTCACGAACAAACGTTTGAATTGACCATCAACTAAAAAGACCAATTTGCCAGGAAAACAAAGGGGAGCTGCCTGCTTGGCCCTGCAAACATAGATAGATTGCACTGGGACCGACAAAGATTTTTTGACCTGGCCGATCAATTTCCTGACAGATGTCGGCCGAAAAATCGTAAGATGTACGATCGTTCAAATCCACTAACCCCACAATAATTACGAAGGATTGGTCAGACTTCGCTAAAATAGGTCGTTCGGCAAGAAGAATCGTCGCGTCTATGGGGAGCTTAAATTTTAGATCTCTTAGCAGAAAACATTGTTTTATCGGAAAACAATAATCATCTCTTTGTAAAATTTCCCAATACCTGTACATGACATTTCTGATGCATGTGGATAGTGCACCAAATGTTGTGCTCCCTTGCTGAATATTCATTTGACCTTTCAACACCTCCTGTCTGGTCTTCACTTTAGCCTTTAATATTTTATGTTCTACAAACTTGAACCCTCATGCAATAAATGTCTCTTCTATTCCATGTAACCTTACCACATACATAACACTGGCTGTAAATAAGATCCTGTTTGGTATTTTTTTAGGTGCAATTATGTTTAGGGTAGAAGGGTTTTTTTTAACGTTTAGTTTCCTTTAACTTGCAATATATTTTTCTGTTGTAATATCTCTTTGAAGAGAATGTAATTAATATTATCTCATATACATAAACTCTTCCTAGGCTGAGGGTAAAATTTCCTTTTAACCAACCTTAGATATCCCTAGCACCATCCTACAGGAACATTTAAAGAGAAAACCATTGCATTGACTCTATATATCTGTACATGTTCCTCATAGTCCCCTCTAAAAGCCCTAGGAGTTACTCAATTTGCAATGGTTTAACATTGGGGGCAACCCACTCTTACAAAATTTATTTTCAGACCGCATGTTAAGGGTCACCAACAATAACCCTCTCAAGAACCCCCACCTGTTCCCCTGAGACTATGGTGGGTAACCTGGGAGAACAGGGGGCTCTTGAACAGGTTATTGCTGGTGACTGAAGATTCTATAGTTACACCACTTTCAATTTGTCAAGACTTTAAATTGTATACCATTTATTTAAATCATTTGGTTGCCCCTTGTAAACTTCTACTAGGTCTTCATTTTTATGTGGCAAAATGCATGTAACAGTCAGTAGTCAGTGGTTTATACTGGAGAAGAACTTTGCATTCATCCCCTGATTCAAATGTCCTATTTATAAAGGCTAACATTCTATTTGGCTTAGCAATCTCTACCTGGGACTGGCTCATGTAAACTTTGTCATGTCTGATTCTTCTGGAAACCTTTTCCTTGGTAATTGGAAACAGTGCACCGGGAATCATGGCTGTAGTTAGCTTTTCTTTTTAGTAGTAAAGAGTAAAATGAACACAATAATAGTAAACAGGCCTTGTATTCTGTAAATTACTTAAATATTTACATGAAGAAGTCCAAATAAAAAAAAAATATTTTATAAAATCTATGTACTAAACAACAGAAACTTTAATTGGTCCACAATGGAATTTGGAGTCCCAAAATGCCTTAGGGTGCTTAGTTGTTAATAACCCACTGGGACCAATAATTATCCTTGTAATGACGTCATTAACTATATATCTTTATATTTACTGCATTTACTAAAGCCACTGAGATTCTCCTCAATCTTTAACAATAACATTATTTCTTTTTTGTCTGTTGGCTTTTGTTAAGCTTTAACTTGAATGTCCTGCACCAATAAAACCTATGTATACGTGAAGCACTGAAAGAGATTGCCCGGGATCCGCTGACAATTGTTTATAACAATAAGGGACACTTTACTGTCACTTTATTATTTTTATTTTATTTTAACTTTATTTTTGGAATTTCAATACACTTTTTGCACTTTTTCAGGAGTTGGACATGGTACATGGGTCACGTTATACCATTTGGGGTCATAAGGTAGGTCATCCACCACCAACCTTGGTAATTCAACTACAGCAGGAACAGTTTTAGGAACAGCGTATAATTCATGCATCACTGTGTATATGTGTTGGTGCCAATGTGAATTATATAAAGCCCTGCAGAGCTTGAAGCCTTACCCAATGAAGCCATTCTTATATTTACAATGATGACAGCATCATTATCTTGAGTAGAGGAGATGGTGAAGGGCCTTCTTGGCTTATAAAGTAATTGGAAGTTGAACAGAAAGACCCCTGTATCATCTGATAAAGACTTTGGAAGTTTTATATTCAGAAAGTTTGGCCTGATGTGTATGTTGTCTGTTTTCTCATGTTCCTTCTACATCTGCTCTATGCAATCTATTTGAGGCCCCATTCCTAACCTGATACCTTTTCAAATTAAATTTTATGAAACCACCCAATTCAGCCACTTTTAGATGCTGTCCATAGTCTGCTATAGGGGGTTATTTAATAAAACTCAAACTTTTCTGGTAGAGATTTTAAAGAAAAAAAAACCTCAAATGTTTTGAGATTTAGTATCCCCCGAAGCTGCTAAGTATGGATCCAAAAATACTCCATCTCAAACCTGTTGAGGTCATGTAGAAGTCAATGGCAGATGTCCCTTTTACAGTCTGGAAAAAAACGAACGATTTGAGTATTCACTCTATTTTCAAACGCAAAATTTTTGGAGTTATTTTATTGATAAATAAGATAAAATCATTGATGGCAGTTAGGTTGAGTTTGTTTTAACAAAATAATGAGATCAATTTGAGTTTTAGTAAATAACGCCCACAGTGTATTTCCAGTATCTGGTGGGAGTCAGTTCAGAGAAAATGGCTTTCTTTCTGTGTTTCTGACCAAAATCTCTACTGCTCAACATTTGCTTACAGTGGAAAGGATGAAACTGCACATACCTGAACCACGGGAAATTCCTACAGCTGGTCCTGCTTCTTAGCAGATATGACATCTTAGCAGATATGACATCTTAGCAGATATGAAATTGCCACACAAGTTTCAAAGTATCTACAGACTAGAGGGCTATCAAGCCTACAAGCTTGGAGAATGGCTAAAAGCCTGATACAGAGATGTAGTGCATCTTTTCCAAGCCTCTGTGAATGCTTTCATCACCAGTTTCTTTGATGAACAGAAAAGAGTGGCAAGGAAAAAAGGATATCTGAAGAATTGGCTAGAGAAGAGCCTTTTGTGGATCCTCTGAAAGAGTTTCAGGTTCACAATTAATATGCAATCATAGATCGGGCTGTGAGCAGCATTGTCCAAAAATTCTCAAAAAATGAACTTTAGAATCTTGACTTTCTAGACCCCAGGCAGTTCAGCAAAATCAGGTAAGAGGTAATTCCAGCAGAATCCTTAAATACAGTTGTTGATTTGGCTGGTGTGGATGATGCACAGTTAAAATCTGAGCTTTTAAACTTTAAAGACAACTGCCCACTACTAAAAATATCCAGCCTTCCTCAAACAGCCACTGTCACTATATTATTATTATTATTATTATTATTATTAACATGTATTTATATAGCGCCAACATATTGCGTAGCACTGTAAAGTAAATGTGATTATACAACTACATCACATGAATTACATATATAGAATATATGGAGTAACAAATATCACAATCAATACAGGTATTGATTGTATAACCATACAGTCTAAAGGGAAGGGAGTAATACACAAGGTGTAGGAGTGGGCAAGATCGAATTAAGTGGGTGAGAAATGTGGTATTGTATGTGGTGTTGCGTTTGGTAGTTAAGCAGAGTGAGGGTAGGCTTCTCGAAAGAAGTGCGTTTTAAGAGATTTCTTGAAAGCAGAAAGGTTGGGAGAAAGTCGGACAGACCGTGGGAGAGAGTTCCAGAGGAGGGGTGCAGCCCTTGCAAAGTCTTGAATGCGAGCATGTGAGGAGGTAATGAGAGAAGAGTTGAGTAGCAGGTCAGTAGAGGAGCGTAGTAAGCGAGTGGGTGAGTATATAGAGATGAGTTCAGAGATGTAGGGTGGGGCAGAGTTACGAAGTGCTTTGAAAGTCAGTGTCATTAATTTGAATTTGATTCTGAAAGGTAACGGAAGCCAGTGCAGGGATTGACAGAATGGCGAGGCAGAGGAGGAGCAGTTGCTGAGGTGTATGAGCCTCGCAGCAGTGTTCATTATGGACTGGAGAGGTGACAGTCTCTGGAGGGGGAGGCCAATTAAAAGAGAGTTACAGTAGTCTAGACGCGATATGATGAGAGAGTGAATAAGAATTTTGGCAGCATCTTGGGTGATAAATGATCGTATTTTAGATATGTTCCTTAGGTGGAAGTGACATGATTTAATAAGTGACTGGATATGAGGAGTGAATGACAGGGCAGAATCTAGGATAACCCCAAGGCACCGGGCCTGGGGAGAGGGGGTGATAGTGGAATTGTTAACTATGATGGATACTTCGGGGATGCTACTGGTGTTAGTTGGAGGAAAGAGAACCATTTCAGTTTTAGAGAGGTTTAATTTAAGGTAGCGTTGCGACATCCAGGTAGAGATAGCGGACAGGCAGGAGGAGACGCGAGTTAGGAGTTCTGGGTTGAGATCAGAAGATGAGAGATAGATCTGAGTATCATCAGCATAGAGGTGGTAGTGGAAACCATACGAATTTATTAATTTGCCAAGGGAGGATATAGAGAAAAGTGATGTAGGAAGAAATTACCAGTGACATAAAAACAAACAGTGGGGCTCATTTATAAATTTCGTGCAGAGCAGAATTGTTCGCACAGTGAACATATTTGCCCTGATCATGGTTGTATTTATAGAGCTAAGATGAGTGGTTTATTTATGCAAACAGAATTTTTATACACTCTGCGAATGTCCATAAGAACTTTTTAAAGGAGAAGGGAAGCTACTGAAGCAGATTTTGCCAATAGATTAGCCACAATAACACTATATTTATTCTGTAGAATGCTTTACCATACCTGAGTAAACAGCTCTTGAAGTGTTCTCTGTTTGTTTAGGATAGCAATTGCCATATTGGCTTGGTGTGACATCACTTCCTGCGTGAGTCTCTCCCTGCTCGCTCATAGCTCTGGGCTCAGATTACGTCAGGGAGGGAAGGAGGGAGTGGGAGAGGAGCAAACTTGCTCAAGGCCGTGACCTGGAGGTCTGATACAGAAGTCCATGGGTCTCATTTATCAACACTGCGCAAATTTGTCCATGACCTGTTACCTATAGCAACCAATCAGATTGCTGCATTCATTGTTCTTCTTGCAGCTGGCTTTAAAAGGCTAATCACTGATTGGTTGCCCAGTGTTGATAAATGAGCCCCTATGTGTACACAATAGAAGGAAAGAAATGTGGTGTTTCTTTTGACAGAGGACTCAGAGCAGCATTACTTTGAGGGTTTACTGTGTATTTATATAGAACTTTCTGATAAAGCTTACTTAATTTTATCCTTTCCTTCTCCTTTAAATACTTTATAATGACAAATTGCTAATATTTCTGCGTTTGAGTTACGCCACAACTTTGGTGGAGGAGAAAATATATGCAAAACAGTTTTGCAAATTGCAAATTGTATTTACTGTCAACGCTATTTTGGGCACAACAACCTGATTATTATGTCATGCTTTATAATGAAAAATCCTAAAATTACAATTTCTAATCTAGAACTAGAATACAGTACCTAGTACAATTTTATTGTCATGAAAATCAACCACACATTGTTCTGTGATAGTACAGCATCTACTTAAACATAATTGTGTGCAGATTCATAGAAGGCCTCGTTTCTATAGAACTTACATTTCAAAATATTTTTTACAATCATTAAAGCATATATATTTGTTTTCATTCTTGGAATCTTTGAAAATGTTTTTATCCAGTTTCAGATATATGGAGACGTTCAACAAAACATCGGAGACACGATTTATTCTTCTCGGCCTCTCCGACTTCCCATGCCTCCAAGTTATATATTTCCTATTGTTCTTTTACGTCTATATATTCACACTGTTTGGAAACATACTTATTATTACAGTGGTGAGCATAAAAGCTCAGCTGCACACTCCCATGTATTTCTTCCTCAAAAACCTTTCTTGTATTGACATTTTTTTGTCAACAGCCATAGTACCCAAACTCTTGGAAAACACTTTAGCAAAGGATAGAAGCATCTCCTTCATGGGATGTGCCTCCCAGCTATATTTGTCTTCATCCATGATGTCAACAGAGTGTGTTATGTTAGCAGTCATGGCTTACGACCGTTACGTAGCCATCTGTCATCCTTTGCACTACAAAACTATCATGAGTCAAAGACTTTGCTTTTCTCTGGCTGCTGGTTCTTGGACTGTGAGCTTTCTAAATTGTTTTTTTCATGTATACTTGGCATTTCAACTGCCATTTTGTAGGTCTAACCTTATGAATCACTTTTTCTGTGAGTTGCGGCCCTTATTCCATCTATCATGCAAGGACATTTTGTTTAATGAGATAGCAATGTACATTGCTGCTAGTACGATTGCTGCTCCCTCCTTCCTTCTGACCATCATCTCCTACATTCACATTATCTCCACCATCCTGAAGATTAACTCTATGTCAGGAAGGCATAAGACCTTCTCTACTTGTACCTCCCATATCTCAGTGGTCACTCTCTTTTACAGTAACATTTTGTTCACTTATTTGCATCCTCACTCAGGTTACTCCCCAGAAAAGAATAAGATTATGTCCTTACTCTATACCACATTGATGCCTCTTATAAACCCTATAATTTACTGCATGAGGAATAAAAACTTTATTGACTCCATTAAATCTGGCAGAAAGCACATTATTCAAAAAGCATAATTTTTTTTTATAATTTCCTAGGTTGTAGCTGGTGAAAAAAACTCATAGCTGGCCTTCTGCAAAGTTTCAGACAGGAAAAAGCGAATTCATCATTGCACTCAGACCAGTCCATGGAGAGTCCATTTGAAGTCATGTATGTTGTACTAAGAGTATTATTATGATCCTTGAATTTTCTATTTTGCTGTAAAGGCATCGAACCCGTTTGAAACATCAAATGTACATATTTGCAGAATAAGTGTTTTGGGGGGATTATACAGATGTAAATATAAAAATGCCTTTTTTTTAAACATGAAGATAACCTTTCTTTTCTATTCCCAATTGATAGAATACTCCTGTTTTCTGGTAATACCGTTTAGATCCATGACATTTCCCAATCATGTGCAATTGAAAAGCAGTTTTACTTACAAATGGTAGCAGAAACATGTGACGTTTTGGGGCTCCCACCCCATTATCAAGCATAAAGTTCACAACAATAACAATAGTATTTAAAGCTCAGTCAAGTGCAGCTGTTAACAACCCCCAAGTACTGGTGCATGTAAGGTATAAATGTCAAGCATATTACTCAATCGGAGTACGGCTAAGATATACACAAAAGAAGCCTGTTTCAACATTATGTTCTCTACACATTTCAGGTTATATCATATGCACAGTCCAAGTTCTAATCATGCTGAATAAAGTATAAACATTTTGGGGAGGTTATGTATGTATGAATAACTTTATTTGTAAAGTGCTGTAAGGATCCCCAGCATAAAATACAATTTATTTAAGTACACACAGGGAGGACGAGTAATATAATTCATACAATAAATAAATACAATGTACACAGAGCTTATATAAGGACACACATCTTAAGTGCCAGGTGGTAAGAGAGGCAGTAGAAAGGAGGTCTCTGTCCCATAGATTTTTAAGGGGGTGAATGACATAAAGGCACAAATTGGAGGGGAAAAGTGCACAATGCTCCAAAAAGGTAAAATCTTAGTTTTTTTCTTGAAGATATTTAGAGAGTGCTCCTTATGAAGGAATTCTGGGATGGAATTCCAGAGGTAAGTGCAGCAAGATAGAAACATTTAAGATGAGAGGTGGCAGTGGATGTGGATTGTGTGAAAAGATGGTGGCTCTAAGAGGATTTGTTGCCCACGATAATTTATGCACAACTGCGGGTGGCACATCTCTCAAAAATGCATCCCCATTGGCGTTTTTATTGTGGGCACCAAATCTCACCAACGGCCTCCAGGAGAGACCAGGAGGATCCTAGTAGCAGAGTTTAAGACTGATTGGAAGGGAGAGATGTGGGAGTCATGAAGAGCAATTAGTAGGAGAATGCAATAGTCACAGGATTGGATAAGGGCATGGATTAGTTAGCCAACTTTACAAATAAACCTGAGCCTACAGAGCCTCCTGTGGTTCAGGCAGGAAAGTACCACTGAGCCAACTCAGATACAGGCACATGCTGACACTGGTTATAGACAGTACTTATAGACAGACATGTATGACAGATATGAATGCTTACCCTTGGTTCCTCAATGGCCTCATGGGTTTGGGCTAATTACTGTTAGGTATGGAAAAGCATATAATCAAACTTAATGTACTGGTTAACTGCCAAAACATCTGCTTCTAAAATTCACCACCCATAACTTCTGTTTTCAACTGCAAGGATTAGTTTTAAATGGGATCTAAACCCCAAAAATGAATTCATGTAAACTCTGTGCTTCTCTAAACATTTATTATTTCAAGCAGTTTATTAGATACTAGCTGTTTTTAGGAACTAATAGCTCTTAATCCCAGGGTTACCCTAGGGTTTACTGACTGTACATGTGTACAAGTGCACAGACGGGCATTTTTACCATACTGTGCTAAAAATCAAAAGCTGTGTAAATGGCAAATTTATCAAGGTGTGTTTTCTTTTACTCTGCCCAAATGCAGGATTTAATGTGGACAGGATTTAGATGGGGAAAAAAGCAGAAGAAACCTCAGCAATGGACAAACTTTCATACTTTCTCATGGCATTTTCAAATGGCTTGCGATCGGTATGCGATCACTGAAAATCACAGCTTGATAAGTAGGCCACTTGATAAACAATGTCAATTGCAGAAGTGATCAAAGTGTCTACATTTATTCATTTTTTGGTTTAAGTTTTCGTTTAAATCCCCTTTAACCATGGGCAATTCCCTACCTTGTTCTACATGACCCACCTCCTTTATTCCAAACATTCTACAGGGCCTAAGGACTAATGAAATTTCTCTACAACAATCTTGCTTTGTATTTCTCAAACCTATGTGAGCAGGGAAGAATAATGTATTTGCTGTATGTAATAATAAACTGATACTGACATAGATGGGTATTTATACTGTATAGTCTAGGCTCTATAAGGCTTTTGTTACCAACAATGCAGAGAGAATGCTATGAGAATAACTATGAGTTAACTTATTCTTGTGCCAAATGTGATTAGGGTGCATTTTTTTATTATTTGCTATATAGTTACATAGTTAAGTTGGGCTCAAAAAGACATCAAGTTCAACCCCTCCAAACTACCTATCTATACACTCTCATATAAAAACTATATACCAATAGCTATACTAATTGTAGATATTATGTCTGTCCAAGAAATCATCCAATCCCTCTTAAAGTCATTAACAGAATCAGCCATCACAACATCATCCAGCAGGACATTCCACAACCTCACTGTCCTCACCATGAAAAACCACCTATGCTGCTTCAAATTAAAGTTCTGTTACGTAAATTACTTATGTTAGAGCCTTAATTTACCATGTTCCTCTAGTTTTCCGAGCGATGGGAGTAGCTCATGTGTAGTGTTCTACCCTGGGGTAATTTTTATAATTTTTAAATTATTATCCTCCTTCTTCTGCCTCTTTCTAGCTTTCCAATGGGGGTCACTGACTCAGCCAAAATACTATTGTTCTATAAGGCAGTAGGTTGCATCTATGGGCAAAAAGGAATCATTTACAGGTCAGCGGTCTCTGCTGTGGGCACCCAACTTATTCGTTTACGGTACATAACTATTAGCTCTACACACAGATATGATGGAAAAATTTCCATCCTGGTTTGCTGGAACTATTTCTAAAACAATGACTACAAACCCTGAATAGTAAATGGAATCTAGGCTCCCAGCCAATTGTTCCCTGTATTTATATGTTTTTTTTACTGTGGGAGATTCCCTTTGATATTTGCTGACTATTCTTAATGAGGGGTTTCACTAACACAGATATAACAATGTCCGGACGATATTAGAGAGAATATTCCCACAGCATTTCAAAGAGGGGAAATTCTCTAGTTTTCAGTAATACCATCAGTGAAAGGATAAGTCCCATTTAGAACATTCCAATAATAGCGCAAACCAATGCTAAACTAGAGATTCATGCCATGTCAGTATAACGGATGTAATTCTGATCTTGGCACATATGCTGCATATTTTCATGTTTCCAGACTCCCACCTTATGCTGGGAAGCACAAAATGTTAAGGAATATCATAAAAGACTTCAATTTTGCTATTTACTCTTTATTGAATTATTGCTAAAAATCAGGAGAAAAGGGGCCACCCTACAAAAAATATTTTACCTTGCTCACTGATCACCCTGCTAGCTGTGGTTAAGGATTAAAGCATTTAAAATAAATGCACATAGATTTGGCTTCATTATGGGCTATAAACTACCCCAAAAATTATTACAGTAATATGGTCCTGCCACGTGACCTGTGCGCCATCACTGAAGACTTACACAGAAGGCAATGTGCATGTCCTGGCCTATGGCTGGTTGGCGCAATCAAAAAGAAAATATATTGATTTCACCCAACTGTAAAGGAGATGGGTTTATTCAAACTGAGATTGCCTAAAAGAAGACCATAATAGTTATACGTGTTCATTTTAAACAGAATATCTATATGAAAATTATTATTTTCCGCCTTCCTTGTCCTTTAAGAAGGGCTATGACAGGTGATAAGAAGACTCGGACAGTTAAAAAAAAAAAAATAACAAAGGCTTTAGGTAAGACTGGAACATCTTGATATAAACAAGGAGAAATACTTGTGCATTCATCACTTAGGGTGCTGGCCCTTTTCTAAAAAAAAAAAACTCTTGCCCTGGTATTGTTCTTTATAGGTTGGATGACTCATCTTTTCTGGTCAGTCAAGTGTTTCATTTGATGTGCTCATTTTGGCAAAGGTGCAATACAATGGGCTAAGTTGATAGCAGAGATGCAGATCTCAGGGCACAACATTGAACCCTTAGCAAAACAGATAATATGGCATTGCCTCTCCTCTAAAGAACAATACCAGGAACACCATATGTTTGAAAGAGAGGAGCTACTGGTATTAATCCTCAAAGGACAAGGTTGATCCAGGTAGTAGTTTCATTGCCTTGGACTTCCTTAAGCAAGTGGTTGAACTGGATATATTAAAATGTATTAAGTCCACAATTTTGTCCTGCTCTACCTTGAAGATATTAATTATTTGCTCATATAAACAAAGTTATAAAAGTATATTTAATTCTTAAGTTTGACCTGTTTGAATTATCAGTTGGAGCACAAGGGACATACTCTAAAAGGTATTACTAAAGGCCCAGAGGTGGGTGATGCAGGGACCTGTTTAATTGTGTGGAGACCAAATAGTACTTAAATAGCCTTTAGATCTAATGCTATTGATTCACTCATGTTTAAATGTGAGCCTGTAACAACCTGTGTTGATTAAAATGATGACAAAGATTGGGTAACAAGTCTGCGGAAAATAAATGCCAAACAAATGTAAGTAATTCTCTTAAGAGGAAAAGAATAATAAAAATGTACCAATGATAACACTGGAGAGAGTAGTTGGGGAGGAATAAATTAAAAGTTCCTACATTTGGTACATAAATTATACAGTATGTAGTTCAGATTATTAAAAAGTTTTATTGTTAAATATTTCTTTCTATTGAATGTTTGAAAACATGGATTGTACCAAATATTCAGGCCATTTTTGGGAAGAGTTGGCTTTTGAGGGTCAGAACTAATGTGTTCCCAATGTGTTTTTCTCTCCACATTACCATCCCTCGTTTAGTCACAGTTTATTTCTATGGGGGTATATGCCAGAGAAGAAAAAGAGATAGATAAAATTTGATCTATTTGGTTTGCAGAAATGCTCAATTCAGTCTATTTAGTTGTATTGACCCCATTACTGTGTTGCTTACATTCAACACAAATACCCTATATAGGGTTTCTAGCATTGTATTAGAAAAGGAAGGTTACACATGTCTTTAATGGGCTCTTTATACTTAATATATATAATATATTAATATATATCCACCTCTTTACTAACACAACTGGATCGATTCCATCTTACTTCCTATGGAAATTGTTCCATTTACAAAATAAATAAAAGCTGGCAAACTGTGTGAGCTTGAAAGGTGCTTTGGGTTTCATTGATGTCGTAACCATTACTCCCTTACTCTTAGATGGATCAATAGATTTTCACACTGGGTAAATTGAAATTGGTCAAAATAAATTGTGCTAGGTGCTTCTTAGTTAAAACAGGTCTCCAAAATGTTTGCAAGACCTATTATTGGTATATGGAATATCTGGTGCTGTTTATTTTTTACTGTACAAATTCCTAGCCAGAATGTTGCCTTTTCATTCAGACAGGACAACAATTGCTCCAGCCCAATGTTCCTTTCTGTTAAATACAATTCTTAGCTCTATAGCTGTCTATTGTACTTTATCCGATTCATTTGCTTCAACGCAGCGTGCATGCCTACTAACCTTTTGCTACGAAGGCCTGATGGGACGCCCAAACCTTATTCTACTTTTTAATCTTGTGTAAAATTGTTACCAAAGAAGTCTTCTGGGTTCCTTTTTTTAAAGTTGACAGTTCTCATGGTCAGCTCATGGGCACTTATTTATTTCCACTTTTGTAGGCACAGCATGTTACCTTTTTTTTAAAATGTTATATATAGCAATCTCTTCTGTTTAGGTTTTGTGGAAGTGCATTAGGAAACATGCAAAGAAAATTAGAAATGCAATGTCACTAAGAAATAGAATGGGGAAGTAAGCTAAAAAGGTAAGACAGCCTGTGGGAATAAGCAATAACAGGAAAACTGAACGAAACAGCCGTGATTGTGGTTTGTCAATCTTATTACTAACTCAAGTGTTCTCATACATACGGTATATAGGACAGCATATTATTAAAGAAGAGGATCTACTTTTATTAATCCTCAAAGTACAAGGTTGATCTAGGGTGTAATTTGATGCAGGAATTATTTAAGAAAGTAGTAGAACTGAATACTCTTGAAGTTTATTAAGTTCACAATTTAGTCATGCTGTAACTTGTTTTGGTGTTTGAGATGATCAAGTATTTGCTCATATAAAAGATGGTAATTAAAGTGTATTTAATATATTTGTTGTAGCACAAGGTAGGTACTACCAAAGCCCTATGGATGGGTTATGCAGGGAGTTGTTTAACTGTGTGAAGACCAAATAAAATACTTAATAGCCATTAGATCTGATTGTGCTGATGCAATACATTTTAAAATGGATGGGGACTTGTAACAACCTGTGTTGATTAATATAGTGAATGAAGTACCCCCTCTTGTAAATTATAAGTTACCGAGGAGTTTCACGACCATATAAAAACATGAGGCTGAAGGCCGAGTGTTTATATACAGGTTATGAAACTTCGAGGTAACTTCTAATATCCTCATATTTTACAACTGGGGGTACTTTATTTATTATAATACACAAGTTTCAGTGAGTCATGTGACAGAAATGACATCAGAACTCACCATTTATAAATGATGACATCAGAACTCACCGTTTATAAGGATATAATTTACAAGATATTCATGGCTTTTGTGTATTATATGTTGATAAAGGTTGAGTAAGTCATTCACTATGGAAATTTAAGCACCAAAAGGACATGCAATGCTCTTTAAAGTAACAGAATAATGATATTGTAACAGTATGGTTATATAAAACTGTAGAGGGTAGTTGGGGGAAATATAAAGTGCCTACTTTTGGGACATATAGGGTACAGTATGTAGTTCAGATTATTTTGTTAGCACTACCTTTTTTGAATATTTCTTTGTATGCCATTGTGTGAATGATAAAAGCATTGAATGTGTTAATCTTCATCCATTGCAGATTTTTTTCATTCCTTTTTGGATTAGGGGGGAGAGTTGGGTTTCAGTTGAGCCTCTGAGCATATGGGCAGCTAATGTTTATGAAGCTTAATTTTTTTTTTTATCTCTTTTTTTTCTCTATGTCCTTATGTCCTGCATCTCCATTATATATTTAGGGGCAGATTTATCAAGGGTCGAATTGAAAAATCTAATTTTTAAAATTCGAATTTCGAGCTAATTTGTGTGTACTTCGATTAGGGAGTAGTCCAAATTAGATAAGAATTTGAAAAAAATCGAAAATTTGAATATGTAAATTTATCATGTACTGTCTCTTTTCGACTTAGAAATTTGACATAGACTATTCACCATCTAAAACCTGACAAATTGCTGTTTTAGCCTATGGGGGACCTCCTAGAACCTATTTGGAGTCATTTGGTGACCAATGAAAAATCAGTTTTTTAAAATACTTTGAATCAAATTCCATTGAATATGATCAGAAAACTATTTTAATGATCGAATACAGCCTATTCACTTGAATTTAAAAAATTTGAATTTCGGTTGGTCTGTTTTTATTCAAATTTCAGTCCTCGAATTTCAATCCTTGAAAAATCTACCACCATGTTGCAGGTAGTAATTTCTATGGAGGTGGCGTATGTCAGAGAAAAAAACTAAGATGGATAACATTTAATTTATGTGGTGTGCCAAAATAGTTTTTATACTTATCTTTTTTACACAAACCTTTTATTTGAAGCTTTATTATTTTCTACCTCCAGTGCCCTGTGAGGCAATCAAGCCAGGCAGTCAAAAAATAACAGGCTTAAGTTAAGACTGGAACATCTTGATAGCAACTAGGGGAAATACTTATGCATTGACCTCTTAAAGGGCAAGGAAAGACCATCAACCAATATCTAAGAACCCAACCACCCAGTGACACCCAGTGAAAAATTTGTGATTTTTTTAAAAGTCCAATTTTATAAAAATAAAAAATCACAAATTTTTCAGAATTTATTAAACGCAGAGGATGGAAAAATCCAAATCAGAAAATCCGGCATCTCAGACCTGTCGAGGTTGCATATAAGTCAATGGGAGAAGTCCCAAAAAATCAAAAAAAAACAGTGAAAATCAGATGAAAAATCCGAAAAATCATGAAAATCTGAATTTTTCACTCAAAGCAAAATTTCAGGAAAATGTAATAAAAAATAAGGGCAAAAAAACAGAGTGGATTTGATATGAGTTTGTAGCAGAAAATATTGGGATAAATTCGGACTTTGATAATTAACCCCCTAAATCTTAGGCTGCTGCCCCTCTTCTAAAAACACACTGGCCGAGGTACTGTTCTTTAAATATTGGGTGGCTCCATCTTGTCTGCTCCCTCAAGTACTCAACTTGGTGTCCTGGCAATACAATAAGCTGAGACAGCAGCAAAGATGCAGATCTCAGGGCACCCCACTGAATGCTTAGGAAAGCAGGCAAGGTATTATTACTTCTCCTCTAAAGAACATGACTTGGGAAACATATGTGGAAAGAAGAGGAGCTACTGGTATTAATCTTCAAAGGGCTATCCAGGGAGTAGTTTGATTGCCTAGGCAGGACTTAGTAAAGAAAGTGGTTGAACTGGATAGACCCTTGATGTTTATTTCATTCACAATATAGTCCTGCTTGTTTTAGAGTTTGAGATTATCAGGTATCATGCTCTTATAAAAGATTGTTATTAAAGTATATTGAGTAATGACTATGAAGATTTTCATTCATCCAGGTCATGGTATATCTAGTATTGGTCAATCTAAAAACAACTGGACTTGCTGAGTAATCATTGAAGACGTTCCACTACGTAGTCAAACGTCTTCAATGATTACTCAGCAAGTCCCGTTGTTTTTAGATTGACCTATACTAGATATATTGAATAATATATGTTTAACTTATTCAAATTATCAGTTAAAGCACAAGGGACATACTCTAGAATGTACTACTAAAGCCCCAGAGGAGGGTGATGCAGGGAGTTGTTTAATTGTGTGGAAACCAAAGAAAATACTTAAATGGCCTTCAGATATGATGGCGCTAATTCATTCAGTTTTTAAACGTAACCCTGTAACAATCTGTGTTGATTACTATGGTGACAAATATCTAGTAATAAGGCATTCACTGTGGAAAAATAAGTTCCAAAAGGACATGTAAGTAATGATTTTAATAGGAAAAGAATAATGAAAATGCGCCTGTAAAGGTACAGCAATATAACAATGGAGAGAGCAGTTGGGAAGAAATACAAACTGCTAACTTTCGGCACATAAATGGTACATTGTGTGTAGATTACTTTGTTAGCCCTGGTTATTTCAAATATTTCTTACTATGCCATGAACGATAAAAGCATAGACTGCACCATCTACTGTAGTTATCCAATTTTTGGTGAGATTTTAATTATTTTTTGCCTGGAAGGGAGCATATGGCTTTCTTTTGTGTGTCAAAACAAATGGACACCCAATGTTTATGAACCTTAATGTGTTTTTATCTTCATCCCCCAATGTTCTGCATCTCCATCCCTCATTTAGTCACAGTCATTTCTGCAGAGGTAGTGTATGTGGGAGAAGAAACAAAGATAGATAAACTGTATTTACGTGATTTGCAAAAAGTCTACATAAATGCCCAACTCACCCTATTTAGCTGTATTGGCCCCATGAATGTATTAAGCCTGCACTCGTAACTCTAGCAAATGATCAATCAAGATCAATCAAGAGAATGAAGGGAAAATGAGGAAAGGTAGATGGGAAAAGTAATACATGCTTACCACACAAGGTGATCAGTTGTTTAGCTGCTCAATGCTTAATGTATAAGGTATAACAACTCTTCTTTATATTAATCTATTCCTTTGCACTGGATTCAGACTTATCCGTAGGTCCCACTTTTTACAATAGAGGGGATATATTGTGGTGACTTAATATTTTGTCCCCCTCATTCTTTAATTAAAGAACTTGATGGATTCCCTATTACTCTATGTGGAGATGATTCCATTTACAAATTGAATAAGAACTTACTGGGTGAGCTTGAAAGGAGCCTTGGGTTTCATTTGTGCCAATTGTGGATTTCATATCCAAAGGATACAGATGGCATTTGCTTCAGTTGCTGCTGCAGAATAACCTTTTGTTAGACATTATATTGAAGATCTGATGGGTAGCCAAAACCTTATTCTACTTTTTAATAATGTGTAGAATTGTTACCAAGGAAGCCTCAGAGGAAGTCGCGTCACCATCAAAACGTGTCGGGTAGAACGAGAAGCGAGCACCCGACGTCATCACCAGGCACCCGAAAAAGGGAACACACGGCGGAGAAGCAACGCTGGTCTGGGCAAGACCGATGCGAGTGCGGGTGAACGATTGACTGGGGAATTGTGATGCTACAATTGTGAGTGTAATTTTAAAAGTTTTTATCACGGAATAGAAGTATTTTATGCTATATTATTGCTCCATTTTTAAAGCTACAACGTGGGTTCATATATGCTGACCAGGATTAAGTTACTTTGATGGGCATAGAAAACTATTAAACGTTTGGGAGTATACATCTAGACCACGCGTGGTGATTTGAAATTAGCACGTATGCGAGCCACATGAGCGTGTTGTGTATTTGAACTCTGCTCAATTGAGATTTTGGAAAGTGGGCTAAATAGACCAAAAAGAAGGTGTAAATATACTACACTATATACTATTATTTTGCTATACTGCTTGTTTCCTAAAGCTATTGCAGAGCTGACTCCATGTTGAAGGAAGTTTGGTGTGTTATACTCAGAAAGAAAGGGAAACTCCAGGAATTTTTTGGGTATACTATTTGACTTTTGTACCAAGGAAGTATGTCAGATTTCATTTTAAAGTTGGCATAGTTCTCATGGTCAGATCATGGGCACATAATTATTACCACTCTTGCAGTGCCCTCCATAACTCAACCATAGTTACTTTTTTGAATATTTTATTGTTTCTGTTTTGTCAGAGTGCAGAGGGATGAGTTAGGAAACATGCAAAGATCTTTAAAAAAGGTAAAATGTTACCAAGAGATAGAATGGGGAAGTAGAGAAAGAGAGTCTGTGGGAAATACAATACATAGAAAGAGGAACACTAAACAATACAGTCAGGATTGTAGGTTTTTTTCTTATTAAATACTAACAGACTGGTTAAATGAACATGTAGCTTCCATTTTTTTAAAAATATTATTTGGCCATCACTGTTTTTTGGGAGGGGGTTGTCAGGGATGGTCTGTGGTTGGGCACACTTGAAACAAATGAATCGGGACATATTTAGCAAAGAGTGAAATCAGAGCTTACGGCAGACTGTCAGAGTGAAATACCTCCAATCTCTATTTATTTCTGTGGGATTTTTAAAGACCTTTTTATCAATGGGTGAAAGTGAGAGTTTGTCTTTTGCTAAATTTGCTCTAAGAAATCCCATAGAACTGAATAGGGAGTGGAGGTATTTCACTCTGACAGACTGGATTGTCCATTCTCATATAAGAATGTCAGTATATATATGTCAGTATGTGAATTTCAATATTAGAACATAATATATTTTTATATTAGCATATAGGGGCATTTATTTAAGGGTGAATGTAACAAGTTTACTTACCACAAGTTCTTGGCATATTAAATTTGCATTGGAGAACATGTGCTCCCTCTTATTGTGCGTAATTACGCCAGTGTAAGAGCTGTGAAGTTGTGGAATTCTCTCCCTAAATCAGTTGTACTGGCAAATACATTAGATATCGCTATTGAAAGTAGCTCTTAGAACAACATTGATCCAGGGACTGGTCCTATTGCCATCTTGGAGGCAAATTGGAGAGGCTTCAGAAGGGTTTTTTGCCTTCCTCTGGATCAACTGTCAGTTAGGCAGGTTTTACATAGACATAAAAGGTTTAACTTAAGGGGCATGTGACTTTTGTCAACCTTACTATGTTACTTTGTAAAATTATTGCCAAAGTTAATTTCACAAGTTACAGGCTACCATCAATGCTAATATCAGACACATATGTAATTTATGTATTGCTTTAATTCACAGAGTATTTTCTCCATTGCTATGGGAAACAGTTTTCCCCTTCCCACCTCTAATTTGCATTCTACTGAATCTTTCGCGAAGGATTCGGGGGTTCAGCCGAATCCAAAATAGTGGATTCGGTGCATCCCAAAAGATTAGTAATGATTGTTGTAACTTCTGGAATAGTAATTGGGAAATTTAAAGCTTCAAGTTTTGCGAAGTATGATTTTTTGTAAAAACCTTCCATTTATATTTAAGTTACACTTTGTATAAAGCTTTTAGCAATAACTTGCACAGCCCCCCCCCCCAGCACATGATTAAACACATTTGGGACCCCTAACAATATTTTTCAAATGCTAACAAACCACAGAAAAAATACCAGGCTTATGTTCCACAGACAGAGCTGGGCACATACAGGCAGACTATGGCACACATTTGAAAATAATAATTTGAAAATTATTGTTAGGGGTCCCAAATGTGTTTAATCATGTGCTGGGGGGCTGTGTTATCCATAGGGGAGGAGGAGGCATATGGATTCAAGGGTCTTAATATGACGACTTTTTTCACATATGAGTGATATCCCTGCAGTGAGTACAGGTTACAAACCTTGATGTAGAAGGATCTCAGCAAAGACAAATCTCCCTTGAGTGTCCTGTTCACAATTGTACATTTTGGATATTCAAAGACTTGCTAAATAAAATTGATACTCCTTTTTAGAAAAATAAATCTGGATAAAATACCAGGTTTTACCTACCCATCCTTTTCTCAATTTGATAGTTTCTTGTTTGGATGAGTTTCTTGAAGCATGGCAATATCAAGCCATTTATATTCCAAGTTATTTTGTAATGTTCTATAGGGTCAATACATTTACTGACCTGAGAGCAATGAGATGCAAGAAAAGTAAAATTTCTGGTATCAGTATCTCTTTCATTAATTATTTCCTTTTAGACTTGTCAAAAGGAAAGGGAGAACAAGTTCTAGATCTTGAGTTGGAAATTGAGGTTTTGTTTTTTTATATGTGTAACATGAATAATTCTTATAATATCTTACTTTAGGCAGATCCTTAAATTAAGAAATCATCTCCTGTATCTTCTTTTCTAGTAAACTTTGGAGAAATTGTTTCATCCTGAACTTCAGAGACCACTTCCTGTAAGTCTTTTATCTGGCTTTGACTGGTAAATTTAACAGACATAGTTTTGATATTTCCTTGTAATTTTACAACTATTTTATCAAGTGTGGATTCTGTTGTCATTTCTATTGCTGGATTAATTAGTTTAACACTTTAATTTACTATAAGAAAGCATTCATTGCAATTCAGTGTTTTTGTTGTGTATTTTTCAAGATACTAGACTCACCCTTTGAAAAATGCTTATTTAAAAACTGAGTCTTCTCTGCTTCTCTTCCTTAGAGACTTTCCTAGACTAGAAATAGAAATATTGCTAACAAGGATTGTTGTTAGGCACTCACACTGAATTAAAAAGAAAATCTAATTTTATGAAACTATAGCACATTATTTAATCTGTTCTCTTTAAACCAGAACTTAATAACAAGAGTAAATCTGAACATAGCAGAGCAAACATGGGTCACCCTTCATAGTAAGAAACTGGTCAGAAACTGGACACCAAGTATCAAGTAAGTCCTTTAAATATACTTTTTTTGGGGGGTAGTTTCTGGAAAAAAACTATGGGTGTATCTTGAACGAATAGACATAGCAGAGATGAACGATTTATGATACCCAACATGTACACTCTAAAGCCAAGGTTCCTATAATGTTGGGCTGGTTCTTCTTTGGGCCTCCAATACTAAAGAAGGGAAGGTAAAAGTCAATCAGTGCAATTTTTAAGGGGATACAACTTTACTGCATTAGCTGGGTGATTGTTATAACTTTGTAATATATACCTGTAACTTTATTTTGAGCAAAGTGGAACCTCCCAAAATGTTGTCCACAAACAGAGGCCTGAAAAAAATAAGTCTAAAAACATTTCTTTAAAGTGATTCTGGTAGAATATAACCATTGAGCTAAATCACTACATTTGTTTTTCTCAGGCACCATTACATTAAATTCAGTCTAATGTATGTACCTACCCAGATACAGTAAGTATTAGTTTACATGGTATTGTCCAAAATATTACCCAGGGCATATGTATAAAGTATGTGGCGATAATGTAGCTAATAATAATATTCCTTCCATGTTTATTCCTTTCCAGCTTTATTTTTTTTAATGGAAAGCTTCAACCAAACAACTGTAAACAGTTTCATTCTTCTTGGTCTCTCAGACATCCCATCCCTACAAGTTTTATATTTTGTGCTCTTCTTGGCCATTTACACAATCACACTCACCGGAAACCTTCTTTTAATTATTGTGGTTAGAAGTGACAACTGCACACTCCTATGTACTTTTTTCTTACTAACCTCTCATTCATTGACACTTGCCTATCCTCAACCATACTGCCCAAGATCCTTGCTAATACATTATCTCAGGACAAAAATTTTGTTCTTAGGATGTGTGGCCCAGATGTTTGTTTCTTTAGTTCTCGGGGCAGCAGAACGCATGCTATTAGCTGTTATGGCCTACGATAGATACATGGCCATCTGCTTCCCTTTGAACTATTCTATTATAATGAGCAAGATGGTGTGTGCTTCATTGGCAGGAGCATGTTGGGTATTGAGCTTTATATCCACTTCCATAAATGCCTCATTTACATTCCGATTACCTTACTGCAAATCTAACCAAATCAACCATTTTTTTTGTGAGATTCCCCCTCTCTTAAGACTTTCTTGCAAAGATACTTTATTGAATGTGGTTGTGATATATGTTACTGGTGGCATGATTGCTCTTTGCTCGTTCTTGTTAACAGTTTTGTCCTATGGCCACATTATCCTTACCATTCTGAAAATTCGCTCTAAACATGGTAGGTACAAGACATTTTCCACTTGTGCTTCTCACCTTACTGTGGTCTGTCTCTTCTATGGCACCATTATGTTCATGTACCTGCGCCCTCGTTCCAGTTACTCACCAGATCGGGACAGGGCTATTGCCATTCTCTATACAGTTGTGACTCCTATGCTCAATCCCATTATCTACAGTATCAAAAATAAAGAGGTCATAGGAAGCCTAAAAAAGCTGAAAACTACGATATCATATTCAAAATGATCAGCACTCTTGTCCTATGTCTATAGTACCCTTCCTTGTTCCAGTTACATACTAGATCCGTACAAGGCTCTTTCTATATACACAAGTGACTCCTATGCAGAATCCCATTATCTGCAATATCAAAAATAAAGAGGCCAAAGGAACCCTGAGAAATATGAAATTTAAGAAATGAGCAACAGTCTTGTCATATGTCCATATTATCCCTACAATTCTGTTTGAACTTTTAATTTAATTTCAATAGGTATAAATGTGTATGGAACATTCATTTTAAATATTGATGTCCGTTAAATACAGTAGGTTCACTCTCCTATAAAGATATATAGGGACTATAGACTAGAATGCTTCAAGAGGAGGCTTTCTGGATGGGGGGTCTTTTAGTAATGTGGAGCACAGTACTATCACATGATGATGTCTTTAAAGAAACTTAGATTTGAATGTGGGCAGTAACTCATAGTAACCAATCGAAAGTTTCTCAATCTCTGATCAGTTTCTTTGGTTTTTGCCCTCCAGCAAACTTGACCAGTGGTGGTAAATGATTCCCTATATGTGTTAAGACTGCAGAAGGAACCTTAGGGCATCCAAGAAAATCCAAAATACATTAGTTTTCGCCAGCGACCACTTTGTCACACACTTCGCCAGGCGCAAATTCGTTACTATACTAATTCCCTAAAATGCCAAATTGGGTCTCAGCAGCCGAACGCTGGCGAATTTTCGCTAGCGTTACTTTGGACGTGTGAGCATTTCATAGCAAATTTTTACTAGCATTCATTGCTGCCTAGCGAAACTTTGATAGTACGCTTACTCTTAGGCCAATTTGAATAGGGCGGGTACATAAAAGTCACATGGATGTCTTCATTAGTGATGTTGGTACAAATGCTTGAAGTGGCTACTTTTTTCCAAATGTCAAACAAAGCAAAATAAAGATCAGAGTTCCTCTAATCCCCTAGCCGTGAGCCCACCCTTAAACAAATGTGGCATGCACGATTAAAAATTGTTCACACTTAAATCTTTAATAGTTAATCATTTTAAAGGCAATGCCACTTTAAAAAAATGAAAAGTCTGCAGCATTTTCTAACATTTTTACGAATTTACAGCATACAGGATATGATGTCACTGGCATAAGATTGCGGAAGATGCTGCTTCATCTTATCAGTATGCCTGGTTTGAGGTGGCGAAGTAAACTCGCGAAAGAGGAAACGTTCAGTAAAATTCGCATCTTAGTGAATTTAAGGAGTAACGAAAGTCGTCTGGTGATATTTTGCGAACATATGCTAGCGATGGTCTCGTTCGCTAGCTAATTGTCCTCTACACCTCTTAGTGAATTGGCGAGGTCCCTGCGGATAGGATTTCTGGCGTCGGCCACTTTGCCCTTTAGTGAATCTGCCCTAAAGACATTTTGTGCATTAATCTGTCCTCCCCTTTAATGAAAACTGGAATTGTTTGTCAATTTACTGCAATATATTCATGATGACCAATATCCCTTTTAAAAAGGAAGGGGTTCCTTAGGGATCTCAACTTCACTGTTAACAGACCAAGGAAAGGATTGTGAGTATGAACCCTCCTGATAAGTGTGTGGGGGTCCCCAATTAGTTTTCGAGTACTATAGTGCCCTCTCTTGATTCAAATTTTTCCAATGATAGATTATTTTGTTTGGTTTCTTGTTACCCTTCAGTTCTTATGTTGGGTTCAGCTTTAAAGGAAAATTCAACCCTAAACTTAAAAAACCCTACCCCCCTACGCTACACAGACCCTCCCCCCCCCAGTGTTACCCTGGTCAAATGCCCCTAATGTTTTGCCCCTGCACTGAGGGGAAAGTAATCGTTAGGGGCATTTGCCTGGGGTAACACCTAGGCTTGGAGGAGAAGGTAGGGGGGTCTGTGTAGGGTAGGGGGGTCTATGTAGGGTAGGGGGGAAGGGTTTGTTTAGGGTTGAATTCTCCTTTAAAATGTGTCCCTGTAACAATCTGTGTTGATTATAATAATGATAATGATTGAATAACAAGTAATTCATTGGAACAATAAGTGCTGAATGGAGTAATGACCTTAAAAGCAAAATAATAAAAATATACTAATTACAGTTTATTTATATGAATAACACTAGAGTGAGCAATTGCTCCTACTCTCATGAATCTGACAACCTCATTAGTAGGAAGCTGAAAATGGTCTAACCAATGGGGTGATATGGGAAAATGGGCACAGCATGCCCTCCATAGCTCAACCATAGAAAGTTCCTTTTTTGAATATCTTATATTCAAAAAATGGGTTTTATGAAAGTGCAGAAGTATGCATTGGGAAACTTGCAAAGATCATTACAAGTAGGAAATGAGACCAAGAAAGAGAATGGGGAAGTACACTAGAAAATAAAGAGAGTCTGTGGGAAATACCAATACACAGCAAGAGGAACACTGAACAAAACAGTCAGGACTGTGGTTTGTCTTTCTTATTACTAACTCCACTGTTCTCAGAAAAGCCTATACAGAATCTTGGAACCTTCAGCCAAGGTCCAAAAAACTGGCTGATCTTAACAGACCGCTTAAATGAACATGTATTTACTCCATTTAAAAATGTTTCTTTTGGCCACCACTGTGTTTTGGGGATGGGGTGGTCAGGTGTGCACACTCAAAATAAGTCATTATTAAGAATAGGATTGTCCATATGTCAGTGTAGGTATTCAGTGTATGTCAGTATGTGCATTGCAGAATTAAACTGTAACTGTAGCACAAATATAAATTTATTTTTTAAACAAATTCTAACATATGGGCATAATTTACTAATTAATGAAACTTTAAATTTGTCGTATTTTTACCTGGAGTAAAAACATACGCAATCTGCTAAAAAGAAAATACAAAAATGTTTTGGTGTATTAAGTTTACATTGTAAAATATTTGTGTCTTTTCCCGAGGCATAATTTCGCCAATGCAAGAATACACCAATTTATCAAGAGTGCCACGGCAAATTCCCCAGTGATACTGTTAGCACAAAACTGCAATGGCCCGGGCTTTTTCTCAACGAGCACCACAGAGTCAATCTTTTCTTCCTGCTTCTTCTTTCTTTGTGCGGGTTTATATGTGCAGTAGAGTGAAAAGAAACTCTGAACTCTAACAAAAGAACTGGCTTTTTACTCTACTGCTCTCTACTCTACTCTAATGCTCATGCATAGGCTCTGGGGATTTGAAGAAAGCAGAAGCAGAAGAAGAGGATTACTCTGCGGTACTCAATGAGAAGTACCCAAGGCTGGTGCAGTTTTCTTTTCAAAATAAGCACCGGCCTGGGTGGTAAGTGATTACAATCATTAGGGGGTGCTTAAAATTTGAATTACACTTTCCTTCTTCTTTAAAAGAGAACTAAAGCTTAAATAAAGAAATAGGCTAGAAATGTTCTGCTTCTGTACCAGCCCAAGGCAACCACAGCCTTTTAGCAGTAAAGATCTGTGTCTCCTAAGATGCCCCAGTAGCTCCCCATCTTCTTTTCTGCTGATTCACTGCACATGCTCTGTGCTGCTGTCACTTACTGAGCTTAGGGACCCACTCACAATATACAGTACACATAGGGGCAGGTTTACTTATGGTCGAATATCGAGGGTTAATTAACCCTCGATATTCGACTGCTGAATGTAAATCCTTCGACTTCGAATATCGAAGTCGAAAGGATTTACCGCAAACAGTTAGATCAAACGAAAAATTAAATCCTTCGAACCATTCCATTCGAAGGATTTGAATCCATCGATCGAACGATTTTTCTTCGACCAAAAAAAGATTGCAAAGCCTATGGGGAGCCAACTGATATTTGCAGAAGATTTGGATATTGGTCAGGCTTGGCAATTGGGCTGGCATCTTTGAAGGCACCAGAACATCAGCCATTGTTAGTGTTGAATCGTCAGATACAGGTAGAATTCTATTGTTTATTAGGGCGAATTTGACCCGTTTCGTCAAAACTTCGCCGCCGGCGAAATGTCGACGACATTCATTAAAGTGTGTGGGTGTCAAAAAAAAATGTGTGGCGCAGCGAAATTTTTTTTGATGCGTGTCTTTTTATTTTGATGCACAAAGCCATACAAGTCTATGGGCGTAATTTTTTCGGCGAAACAAGGCTGAAAAATTCGCCCATCCCTATTGTTTATATCTGTATATACAAAGATTCAGCTCTACTCATGTTTATTGAAACAAACAATCTTTCCTGGAAAGATCTTTTCCAGGAAAGATCATAATTGTAACGTCTAATGGCCACCTTTAGATCTACTTGTCAAAATCTGTCCCAGACCCCAGCATGAAAAGAGCATGCAGAGAGACAGGTTGCCGAGACAGAAATACTAAATAGTAACTTGATTATTTAATGAATAATACAGAATTTTTAATTGATTAGATTTAGAAAGTGAGTGAGGCTTATATTCAATTTTCATTTTCACGATTGTTTCCCTTTAAGTAAATACGTAGGGGCACATTTACTAAGCTCGAGTGAAGGATTAGAATGAAAAAATATTCCAATTTCAAAGTAATTTTTTGGGTACTTCGGCCATCGAATAGGCTACTACAACCTTTGGCTTCGACTTTGATTCGAACTAAAAATTGTTCGACTGTCTCTTTAAAAAAATACTTCGACTACATACTTCGCCAGTTTAAACCTACCGAGGTTCAATGTTAGCCTATGGGGACCTTCCCCAGCACTTTTCTAAGGATTTTATCATTCGATCGTTAAAATTCTTCGAATTCGATATTCGAAGGATTTTACTTTGAGGGTCGAATTCGAGGGTTTATTAACCCTCGAAATTCGACTCTTGATAAATCTGCCCCGTAATCTCACCTGACATATTGATGCAAAAATTCACATATTAGTAAATATGCCCCAAAACTTCTAGATAGGATTTATGGAAATGTATAATCATACCTGATTTTAGGGGAGAAATATGCTGCAAACATCGGCTCCTTCCACTCCAATTCATATAATTTCTGCTCTAAGGACAATATCCATGTACAAGGTACGGGGCCTGTTATCCAGAATGCTTTGGACCTGGGGTTTTCGGGATAACGTTTTTTTCCATAATTTGGATATCTATACCTTTAGTATAGTAAATCTCCCAATGCACTCATTAGGAAGTGCTCAAACCCTGCCGCCTTCAAATACACATATATGAACTGCAGGCTCAACTCCTGCAGCGCTCACCCTTTTATTGAATGGGTCCGGGTGCAAGTGCCCCGGACCTGTCGCTAAACTTCCACATTCAATTATACATTCATCATGTACAGGTTACTCACCACTTTGGGTCTCTGGTCCGGGTGCGACGCCCCAAACCCACAGTTTAGGGAGACTACACGACCAATACTATAACCTTGCAGCATGAACAACGGATCAGTAGACAGCAGTGAATTTTAAAACAGCTTTATTTTACAGACCAATCCTCCTAACGCATTTCGTGTGATCCCACACGTACTCATGAAATATGAAAAATCATATAAACATTAAATAAACCCAAAAGCCTGGTTTTGCCTCCAATAAGGATTAATTATATCTTAGTTGGGATCAAGTACAAGCTACTATTTTATTATTACAGAGAAAAAGGAAATTATTTTTAAAAATCTGGATTATTTGGATAAAATGGAGTTTATGGGAGACGGGCATTCCGTAATTCTGAGCTTTCTGGAGAACAGGTTTCCGGATAACGGTTCCCATACTTGTATAGGAAATAGCTGGTATGTCAATTTAAATTTCTATATTGAATTTTTGGTGTTACTACCGTCTTAAAAAGGTCTCTGTGCTCCTTAGAACAGATAAGACACAAAACTAATATACTAAGTAAAATTTAGGTGGTGGTGAAGTTGCTGCAGCCTGCAGTCTCATGCATTTCTCATGAGCGGAGATGTTACTTGGCCTTTGAATTGATGAAACTCATGTTGTTACTTAAACTTAAGGAACCAGTGGTTTATATTGTATGCCTGAGCTTCCCCCGTACAACCACACCGCCAGTCATATTGACTCAATTATAGAAAAAAACAAACCAGTTGTTTTTAAACCTATAAAAAGTTATCGGTTTATTCTGCAGAAATAAGCAAATCTGCAAACGAAAATGTGAGATGAAGGTGGTAATGCAAGTTTACTTTGAGCCACCATTTTGTGAATTGTAGGAATAAAAGACAGAATTTTTTTCAATTCATTGGCTCATGTAATTGTGCCTTTGGTTTGCTTTCGTGCCCTGTATATCATATGAGCCAGGGGACAGCTCTTTGCACCTGAAAAGGCAATTTTCTATTAAGGATTTACATAGTGGGCGCCCCTAGGCCCACTGCTGTTCGTCGCTCCTGTCCCCTCCCTTTTATTCGTGCAAATTTTCATCATCTGGACTGGAGCAATGGGGATTGGTGCACGGGAAATGTAAAAAATTATTGTATCTCCTGCTCATCCCCAGTATTTCTGAACCAATGTGGGTGTGGTTGGGCAGCATGCCACCCCCCTAAAATCCTTCCGCCCTAGGCCCGGGCCTAGGTGGCCTTTCCACAAATCCGGCCTCTGATTGTGCAATGGCACATACTGGTAGAAAAGTATAATTTTATAAAATCAATTTGTTTAGATGAAGTAGGGGTCGACTGTGATATATTATTATTCATTATTAAAAGGATCCTGTCATCGGAAAACATGTTTTTTTTCAAAACGCATCAGTTAATAGTGCTACTCCAGCAGAATCCATTTCTCAAAAGAGCAAACAGATTTTTTTATATTCACTTTTGAAATCTGACATGGGGCTCAGTTTCCCAGCTGCCCCAAGTCATGTGACTTGTGCCTGCACTTTAGGAGAGAAATGCTTTCTGGCAGGTTGCTGTTTATACTATTGAGTGTTGTTCTTAGATCTACCAGGCAGCTGTTATCTTGTGTTAGGGAGCTGTTATCTGGTTACCTTCCCATTTTTCTTTTGTTTGGCTGCTGGGGGGGGAAGGGAGGGGGGTGATATCACTCCAACTTGCAGTACAAAAATTCCCATGACAGTATCCCTTTAAGGGTATAGTTTTTCTTTAACAGTAAGAATTAACAATAATAAGGAGCTATTCAGGAAATCTGTTTTGTGGTTACTGTGGTCAGTATTAGAAAGGTTTCTAATAAAATTAGAACCATAGTAACTGACACTCGCAATATGTTGAATTACAGGAAATCCCCCCTCATGGCATCTCATACTGGGAAGTTTTCCAAAGTGCACAAGATCTGGGTTGGGTTATGAAATCACAGCTCTCAGCTTGTAAACAGTGGAGTGAAGAAGCATTTATGGGAAGTGCATGCGATTTGTGTGTCTGCGGGGATTTTCATATATTAGGGAATTTACTGTTTGCAGGTTTTAGCAACATAATATAACTATGTCTAATTGAAGGAATTTCCCAATAATGTGGTTTAAGGGAAAATTAAGCTTTAGAAAGTTAAAATAAAACAAAGGAAAGTCAGGAGACCGGTGTGCAATAACCAGAAACACACAGATTATTGTTATAGTTTTTTTATAGTTATAGTTTTTTATAGTTTTGCTTCATATGAAAGAGTTATGTGTAAATGTAATTTGTAATTGTGGTCTTCTTTCAGCCTTGGTATGCTTCTTGCACGGCACTGCTAATCAGAAGGCTTCTTCTATATTGTGAGAACCAGCAGTGCCAAGAATAGAAAGGGACAAACACTAAGGGGGTTATTTAATAAACTCCCAATGCAAAAATTCCAAATAATTTGTGATTTATTTTTTATAAAATCGGACTTTTAAAAAATCATGAATTTTTTGGAATTTATTAAACCCAGAGGATGGAAAAGTCCGAACCAGAAAATCTGGCATCTCAGACCTGTCGAGGTTGCATATAATGTGTATAGAAAACGGATCCGCACACACTCTGATAAATGCAGTCGAGGAGTATCCCCTTTTATTTAGCCACCAAACATCAATGTTTCGGGGGGAAACACCCACCCTTCATCAGGATCCTGGTTTTCTATACACATATGTTGCTAAGGAACCGGCCGGGTCAACTGAAGAGACGCACCACCAGTTGCAGGATTGGTGAACTATAGGTGTGCGGTAGGAGAAATTACATTGTATTGAGGTTGCATATTAGTCAATGAGAGAAGTCCCAATGATTTTTTTGATGTGCGCTGGGTTTCGTGCAATACCCCAAAGTTTTCTAAAGGTTTTGGCCAAAAAAGCATAAGAAATCTGAGTTTTCGGGTGAAAAATCCGGAAAAATCATGAAAAACTGATTTTTCCCGCAAATCTAATTTTCAGGAAAATTTAATTTTAAATAAGCCTAAAAAACCTGAGCGGATTTGGTCGGAGTATGCAGCAGCAAATTTTGAGATAAAGTTGGACTTTGATAAATAACCCCTTAATGCATATAAGGAAAGTTGCTTGGAATTACATGTTCTTTCATTAGGCAGTATTTTTAGGTTTACATCCCCTTTAATCATATGTCAAAAGAAAGAAAAATTTTATTAAAAATGTCCAATGCTGGGCCTGCTACATATTCTGAAGACCAGTGGTCCAAAGGTATTACACCTGGGGCAAGTGGTTTCTGGTCTTCTACCCATGGTATGGAGCCTCTATGGAGTCATGTAGAGTTGGTGCATTATCCACTATATATTGGATAATATGGTCTCTAGTTGAGATCAAGTAGTTATGACAGTTATCAGTCGCTTCCTCCCAGTCTCTTGGGTCATTTCAGGGATATCAACGAGTCAGCATTTTTTGGCTGTTTCTACTTCGAATAAACACTTTTAAAAATTCAAATGTTTGCTTATTCATTAAAAATCCGGATCAGAAAGTAGGATTGAAAAAAATTGGGGGATTTTACTCTATTTCTTATTTTTAGTGGGTTAGAAAATGGAAAAAAACACTTGAAATGTTGGCGCTTAACAAGTTTTGCACATGTTTATGAAATAATAAATGTTGTACAAATTTATGAAAGCATAATTAAAATTCAGGCGTTTTAGGGCAAAAAAAATCGATTTGTGGCAAAATTTGGAATTTGAATGTGGCTAAATCACCTCCTTAAAGTAGAACTAAAGCTTAACTAAAGAAGTAGGTAGAAATGTTGTTCATGATGTTTTATGCTTCTGTACCAGCCCAAGGCAACCACAGCCCTTTAGCAGTAAAGATCTGTAAAGATGCCCCAGTAGCTCCCCATCTTCTTTTCTGCTGGTTCACTGCACATGCTCTGTGCTGCTGTCACTTACTGAGGGACCCACTCATAATATACAGTACACATAGAATAGAAATGTCACAATATAAGGCTGATTAGTAATTAATACAGATAATTACTACATGACAGCACAGAAACCAGTGCAATTAGCATCAGAATTTAATAATCAGCCTCGTAGCATCAGCTTATATTACAGGGGAAGCTCATATTCTGCTGGATAATTAGCGACGACCCCTAAGCTTAGCTTCTCAACAGCTGCTCAGAGCCCACTGAGAATGTGAGTGTCACAGACACTTTCCAAGATGGTGACCCCCTGTGACAAGTTTGAAGTCCTGGATCATTGCTGCTATTGACAAGCTGAAACTTTAGCCTCGTGCAATAAGTTCAGTATATAAAATATGGCATTTTTAGCCACATTCATTTTTAGGGTTTAGCTCTCCTTTAATAGGGTTTAGCTCTCCTTTAATATACTGAGCTCCTTAGACTATATATATATAGATATATAGATATATATATATAGATATATATATATATATATATATATATATATATATATATATATATATATATATATATATATATATATGATTTAAAACATTAAACAGCAAAGCATTCATTTTTCTAATGCTAGATCAATTAGTGTGGCTTTCATTTACCCTTCACTTCTTAAACTGGCGAGGGCATTAGAAGTTCAACTTGACAAACACATTTCGCATTGACCCAAAGCTCTGTATTATTGACCCAATATCAGTCATAAATGCCCTTCTTGGGAAGAACCAAACTGAACCCCACTTATAATAGAAGGGTAGTTTTTTTTTTTATTTTAATTGGGGATGTTAAAATACTAGGCAAGCCCATTAAAATAATGTACTGGAAGCTGATTGGATGCAGTTTAATGTGATGTAAAGTGGGTCAGCCCCTTAAATAAGCACAGCTTGCTATTACACATTGTAAAGGAGTCATTGTTTCCCGTGCTGACAAGTCTTGGCTCCTCGCTGCTCTGAGACTACAGAGAGACTGGTGCTGCTGTATCACAGTCAGAGACAGAAACCTCCTATTGTTCTGCATTCTCACTGCCAGCTATGAAGTATTTGGTGCTCTTATCTCTCCTCCTCCAGTTCTTCCCAGGTAAGGACCTTCATTCATTCACGCTCACAGCAAGCAACGTTTTGTTTTATAATATTGCCTGATTTCCTTTTTTTTCCCCAACTGAATTTTACAGTTAAAATAATTAAAGGGGATGTAAACCCAAACTGTCCAATGAAAAGATTTCACTTTTGATTGGAAGTTATTTCTAAATGTTATTGAAAGTAATGTCCGTCAGTTCTATTCTCTGCCCTGGTGCTTTAGAAACAATGAAGCAGATGCCAGGGGCATAACAGACTTCTGCAATGTTGTTTTGACAGGTAGAACCAGCAGTGCGGAAAGTAAAAAAAAAATGTACAAATAAAGTTAAAACCAATGAATGTATAAGGGAAAGCTGTTTAAAACTACAATATTTTTTCAGCGAAGAAACTATTTTTGGGCATTTGTTATGCTGCGGAAAGTGAAGGCTTTGCATGGGTTAATGCTGGCAGAAGGGGGACAGCTATACAGCAGCTACTGATGCCTTTACTACTTTAGCCTGCTATATTGCTCCCCCCATACTGTGCAAGAGGACTAAGGGGTGCCGAGCCCACAACAGAGGAAGGAGAAACTAAAAACAGACTTCTTTATATGTTCTGCAAACTCTGGGGAAAGTTTGAGCCTTTGCACAACACCAATATTGTCTGACCAATGCCAAAACCATAAGCCATTATAATCAGTGTCGGACTGGAACACCAGGGGCCCACCCAAAAACCTTAGACCAGGGGCCCACCCAAAAACCTTAGACCAGGGGCCACTCTCAGTACTATAATTCTTGCTCTCCTCACTCGACTTCTATGCTCCTAGTCTATTTTCTTTACATACCATAATCTATTATTCCACCTATTTAGCCTCTTTGTTCATCGAAATAGGTAATGGCCATGTAATATGCCAAAAGTTTTGAAGCAGGAGGGCCCACTGACACCTGGGCCCACCGGGAGTTTTCCTGGTATTCCTGTGGGCCAGTCCGACACTGATTTTAATGTCCAAAGAACAGGTCAACCTCATAGAGATAAACGGGGGTTTCGAGACGTGTGTCTTGAAGCGCAGACCATGATACAGTAAGTTGCAAACCAACCGCACGGCTGACTTAGTGGCTAAGGTTTTTAATATACTTTGTGGCAACCACTGCAGCCAATCAGCAAACAGCTTTAATTAGTTGAACAGAGAATATCAATTGCTGATTGGTAAGTGTGAGTTAATTGCACTGGTATTGCCTGTACCATATTAGGCCATTGTCGATTGTAAGAAGTTTGACGCTCACTAAAATGCACATAAAATTGTGTGCACTTAAAACTACAGGAATAAACTTTGGGCCCACCAGAAACTCAACGTCAAAGGCTCTCCCACCAACTGCCACAATTCCCCACATATAGCACCAACCCAAACCCCTGCAGCCCTCCACTGGCTAGCCACTGTTCACCAAACACTTTGGCAAAGGCCCTGTCTTCCATCTGCACCATGGATTGGTGGCAAATAATGGGAGGGGGAATGGGGTTGAGATCAGTGCCCAGCAGAACCGGGCCATCAGGATGCAGGGAAAAATCCCAGCCTAACAGTCCAACCCTGCTTGGAATTTATTGTCTTGTATAAAAAAGGGCATTAACTCAAGGGATGAAAACATAATTTTGCCTCTTTAAAGGTCCCTGGTGAGGCCTCATCTGGAGTATGCAGTGCAGTTTTGGACTCCAGTCCTTAAAGGAAAAGGAAACCCCCTGGGCGCAAAACCCCTCCCCCCTCCCCTGTGTTGCCCCCCTCCCTCCTCCCCCATGGCCTACCTGTCCCCCTGGGCAAATGCCCCTAACTTGTTACTCACCCCTCTGCGCAGGTCCTGTCCATGGAGTTCACAGGCGCCATCTTCTCCCACGCGGTCTTCTTCCTGCTTTGACCGGCGTCTTCTGGCGCATGCGCAGTAGGAACATTTACAGGTACGGATCTACTGCGCATGCGCCGAATGTCACAAAGTTCATTCGGCGCATGCACAGGCCAGGGGGAGGAGGGAGGTGGGCAACACAGGGGAGGGGTTTTGCCCCCAGGGGGTTTCCTTCTCCTTTAAGAGGGATATAAATGAGCTGGAGAGAGTGAAGAGACTAAACTGGATAATGGAATGGAACATTTAAATGAGAACTAAAGCCTAACTAAAGAAGTAGCTAGAAATGTTGTACATTAAATTTTGGGCTTCTGTACCAAAATTCTTAGATGGCCCAGTAGCTCCCCATCTTCTTTTCTGCTGATTCACTGCACATTCTCTGTGCTGCTGTCACTTACTAAGCTTAGGGACCCACTCACAATATACAGTACACATAGAATAGAAATGTCACAATATAAGGCTGATTAGTAATTAATACAGATAATTACTACATGGCAGCACAGAAACCAGTGCAACTAACATCAGAATTTAATAATCAGCAAACCTGTAGCATCAGCTTATATTACAGGGGAAGCTCATTTTCTGCTGGATAATTAGTGACGACCCCTAAGCTTAGCTTCTCAACAACTGCTCAGAGCCCACTGAGCATGTGAGTGTCACAGACACTTTCCAAGATGGTGACCCCCTGTGACAAGTCTGAAGTCCTGGATCATTGCTGCCATTGACAAGCTGAAACTTTAGCCTCGTGCAATAAGTGCAGTATATAAAATATGGCATTTTTAGCATTCATTTTAGGGTTTAGTTCTCCTTTAATACACTGAGCTCCTTAGACTATATATATATAAATATATATATATATATATATATATATATATATATATATATATATATATATATATATGATTTAAAACATTAAACAGCAAAGCATTCATTTTTCTAATGCTAGATCAATTAGTGTGGCTTTCATTTACCCTTCACTTCTTAAACTGGAGAGGGCATTAGAAATTCAACTTGACAAACACATTTCACATTGCCCCAAAGCTCTGTATTATTGACCCAATATCAGTCATAAATGCCCTTCTTGGGAAGAACCAAACTGAACCCCACTTACTGTATAATAGAAGGGTAGTTTTTTTAATTTCAATTGGGGATGTTAAAATACTAGGCAAGCCCATTAAAATAATGTACTGGAAGCTGATTGGATGCAGTTCAATGTGATGTAAAGTGGGCCAGCCCCTTAAATAAGCACAGCTTGCTATTACACATTGTAAAGTGTAAAATTCGATTTCGAGTAAAAAAATTGTAATTTGATTTTTGAAATGTATCATGTACATCCCTTAAAGAATTCGACTATTCGCCACCTTAAACCTGGCGAATTGCTCTTGTAGCCTATGGGGGACATCCTTGGTTCAATTTGTTGTTTGCAGCCTTTCTGAAAATCATGGGTTTTTTTTGAGAAAAAACTCGAAGCAAATTTGATTCGAGTTTGCGGTTTGATCCCATTCAGCCGAGTTTGAAAAATTTGAATCTTTTGATAAATTTCGATTAGTCGGTATTTGGGAGTTCATGGGAGTTTATGGGAGTTTTTACAAACTCCCATGAACTCTAAATTCAACCCTTCATAAATCTGCCCCTTAGTATAGAAATTGGTATACAGGTATGGGACCTGTTATCCAGAATGCTCGGGACCTGGGGTTTTCCGGATAACAGATCTTTCCGTAATTTGGGTCTTCATGCCTTAACTCTATTAGAAATTCATTTAAACATTAAATAAACCCAATAGGCTGGTTTTGCTTCCAATAAGGATTAATTATATCTTAGTTGGGATCAAGTACAAGCTACTTTTTTATTATTACAGAGAAAAAGCAAATCATTTTTAAAAATTTGGATTATTTGGATAAAATGGAGTCTATGGGAGACAGCCATTCCGTAATTCAGAGCTTTCTGGATATCGGGTTTCTGGATAAGGGATCCTATACCTGTATATAGTTTAATTGTGTGTGTGTATGGACGCTAGGTTTCACTTGGAGGGGTTGAACTTGATGAACGTTAGTCTTTCTTCAACCCAACTTAACTATGTAACTGTGTAACCTGCCCGTAGGAGCTGTTACTTCCAGGGTTCCTATAGGGCAGTGGTTATCAAATGTTTTGAGATCAAGTTCCCACTTGAAGGACCCCCTTAGCTCATTTTATTATCTGGAATAAGATATACTGAAATATCATTCAATCTTGGTTTCAAGAATATCTAGAATACCAAACAAATATTCCTGTCAACTCTCACCCTAAGTGACCTTCAAGCTGGGCTTTCAGGCATATATAGAAGCAAATGGTTGATCCAGCAACCGCTGAAAAGATCAAATGTAGTACTGGGCCTTTTGGCTAGGTACCCCTTCTTATGATCCTGTGTGAAGAAGAAGAAACACTTGTTCCTCTGGCTGGCTAAGATCAAGTGTTGTCCCACTAGGCCTTTTGGCTAGGTATCCGTTCTTATGTTCTTATGTGAAGACGAAGACACACTTGGTCCTCTGGTCTAGGCCAGGAAGCGGAAGATTGATGAAAGCAAATGGTGCTGTGCTCATGTGAGGGGTGCTTGATTCACTTTTTTGGGTCTTGCACAATGCACTTCTTGCTTAATCTTGCTTCATTTCCCTAACCCCAGACGATCGGAAGGGGGGAATTCTTTTTTCTTTTTTCCAGCTCGAGCCTTACCAAGGCAATTAATGGCATTGCACACACTTCAGCACCTTTTTTGTGTTTGATTTGGGCACCACTGGATGGTTGTCATAGTCCCTTTGGCTCTACCCAGACCATGACCCCCTGGGGGAAGCTTCGGCAGAACCCAGGGTAGACGGGACTCCCCCTAGCCGCAAGGTGAAGGGGATTCCAAATGACCCTAAACCCCTTTGAGGGGCGGGGATGGTGGGGCTCACCCTAGCTTTGGTAAAGGTGGACCCACCCGCTCATGCTGTTCCTTCGGGGACACTTGGGCATCGGAGCCCATGCCTTCAGGTAGGACTCTGAAAGGATGATTCAGTATCATCTGTTGGGTCTGTTACAGGTTCTTGTTCGTTTTCACAATGTCCAAGTGCATGTTTTCTCATTTCCCTTTATTATTCATGGGGTCATTTCCAGAGCTAAGTTCAGAAGGCAGAAATCCAGCCCCTACCCTTTACTGAAAAGATATGGGAAGAATGCTGCTGCAATACAAAGAATCTCTTTCTTGATGGCTCTCATGGAAGTTTTCTTTAGTATCTGTTTCCTGAACTAATAGCATTGTAACTCTGACCCTAAGATTCCTCAATTCTCATAACTCTTACTGTTTTCCCTTGTCTTGGCTCCATACTTCCTATACTACCAGGATAAACAATGTCTTCATTCACGTGTATAAGAAAGAAAATGAAAAGCCATAAATAAGGAATCTTTACATATATTTAAAGGAGTGGTTCACCCCTAGTGTGGCCAATTCTAAGCAACTTTTCAAGTGACCTTCATTTTTTCTTTTTTATAGTTTTTGAATTATAATTTTGCCTTATTCTTCTTCGGACTTTTTCCAGCTTTCAAATGGGGGTCACTGACCCCATCTAAAAAAAGAAATGCTCTGTAAGGCTACACATTTATTGTTATTGCTACTTTTTATTTCTCATATTTCTATCCAGTCCTCTCCTATTCATATTTCAGTTTCTTATTCATATAAATGCATGGTTGCTAGGGGAATTTGGACTCCTATCAACCAGATTGCAGAAATTGCAAACTGAAGAGCTGAATAAAAAGCCAAATAACTCAAAAACCACAAATAATAAAAAATGAAAACCAATTGTAACTTTTCTCAGAATAACACTCTCTACCTCATACTAAAAGTTAATCGAAAGGTGAAGCACCCCTTTAAGAAAGAGCAAAACAACCAAAATAACAGTGTGCATCTTATACTACATGAGACATTATGGGGCAAATTCACTATGCGCCAAATGGGCTAACGATCGCGTCAATTCGCTAGTGTTGGCCATTTTCGTTACTTCGCAAATTCACTAACGGACGCTGGCGTAACTTCGCTAGTGTAACTTCGCACCCTTACGCCTGGCGAATTTGCGCAACGGACGTAACTACGCTAACTCACTAACGCGTGCATTGTATTGAACGCTACCGTTTACGCTAGACTTCCTTCGCCACCTCAGACCAGACGAAGCGCAATAAAGTAGATAGGGATTTCTTCAAAAAAACTAAAAAAAAATTCTAAGTCCCAAAAAACGCTGGCGTTTTTTCTATATTATGGGTGATAAGCTGAAAAAGATCGAAAAAATTTTTGGGGCTCCCCTCCTTCCCCCCTACATTTCCTAACTCATGGCAACTTAACTATACAGTGGGCACATGTGTAGGGCAAAATAAAAATTTTATTTGATGTTTTGAAGGTTTCCCAGGCATTTGTAGTGATTCTACGTATTCCTCCATTGAAATTTGAATTTGGCGCCGTATGCAAATTAACCACCGCTAGCGTAACTTCGCTTCGTTTAGCGAATCAACGCTAGCGCAACTTCGCAACCATACGCTACCCCTGAGCGCAACTTCGGATTTTAGCGAATTTGCGAAGCGCTGGCGAAACTACGCCTGGCGAAGTGCGGCGAATTCACGCCTGGCGCAACTACGAATCTTAGTGAATGTCCCACTATGTCTCAGTTGATATATATTTTCTATTGCAAAAATGTAATTTATGTTCCAAATTATGCACAATGACACTAAGGGGGTTATTTATCAAAGTCCAAATTTATCTCAATATTTTCTGCTACAAACTCCGATCAAATCCACTGGGGTTTTTTACGCTTATTTATTATTACATTTTCCCGGGAAAAAATCTGATTTTCAAGATTTTTTAGGATTTTTCCATCCGATTTTCAAAATTTTCTCGGAATTTTCACCCAAAAACTCAGAGGTATTGCACGAGACCCAGCGCACATTAAGAAGTCATTGGGACTTCTCCCACTGACCTATATGCAACCTCGACAGGTCTGAGATGCTGGATTTTCAGATTCAGACCATTCTATCCTCGGGGTTTAATAAAAAAAATTCGTGATTTTTTAAAGGTCCGATATTTTATAAAAAAATGTTCATGATTTTTGCATTCGGAGTTTAGTAAATAACCCCCTATGGTTCATGCACATATTCCTCAGAGGTGGCACATGATCAGCTTCTCCAGTGTCAAAGAACGGGGTCCTCACCTCTCACTCAACCCACCACCAAGCCATAGGGGTATATTTATCAAAGAGTGAAGTTAGAGGTTGCCATGGTCGGCTAGAGAAAATTTCCGCCTCTCTCTATTTATTTCTATGGGATTTGAAAGGCGTATTTATCAAAGGGTGAACTTTCACTTTCACCTATTAATAAATACCCCATAGAAATTAATAGAGAGTGACGCAATTTCACTCTGCAAACTGTGGCGATCTCTAACTTCTTCTATTTGATAAATATACCCCATAGAGCTTTTCTAAAAATAGAAAATAAATGTAAATTGTCAAATTAATTAATTTTTTGTGTTAGATCCCCTTTAATAAATAAATAGTGCAGTTCACCGCTGTTGTTCTTATACTCAGGACTACACTTAAGCTGTTTGTTTCATAAGTAAATGTAGCTGCTATGGTTAGAAGCTTCGAAACCTTAGTTTTTACATTTTGGTGCAGCTTTCGGGAAACAACCATGTGGTTTAACTATCGGGGAACCTCATTTTAGTATAACAGATTCTGGAAAGACCTGAAACAATTATACAAGTGAGTGTGTGTATCTCTTGTCTACAAACCAGCCAGCTTTTATATTAAGCAAGTAAAGAAAAGGCTACAAAAAACTCAGAACCACACAGAATGCCACTAGCCTTAAAATAACGTTTCATTATAATTCTGAAACTCTTCTTTTAAGGAAATAGATCATAAGCAAATTCATCTTGTGATCCATACAGTGCTCCCTAATAAGAGTCTTGTGACCTGTTTGGCATTTATCTTCTGGAGATGAAACTGTGTCTTGGCATCTGGGAGTTTTGTTTACTTTCCTTGATTAGTATGGAGATTTTGGAAGGTTGAACATTAGACCTTTTTAATACCCTGGGAAACTGCATTCAGTCGCACTAACATTGCAGCAAACCACAATTTAGTCTGAGCAGGTCATCTTTACTGGGAGCAGGTCCTGAATCAAAACCCTTTACTTATGTAAATAGGAATGACAATTTAGGGAAAGTATTAGTCAAATTCAGACCCAGCAAGGACACCACAAACTGTCTAGCTGGCTTTAGTGGTGAGGACTGATTCACCTGCAGGTGTGTCATATATAGTGATGAATGTCAAGGCCTAGGAGATATCCAGATCCACAGACAAAGTCCCTTCACAGAGGCTGTTATCCCCACTGTATTGAGAAGGGCTCTTGTTCAGTCTGTAGAGTGATTAAACTGACACACACAAGTAAAACAAACATAAGCGATTTATTGATACTTAGCTGAGGGACCCCTCCATAAAATGGCTCAGCAGCAATTCCAACATAACCAGGCACTCTGAAGTCCAGGCAGAAGTCAAAGAGCCTCCCCCCAAATGAAGCTTTATATATGTTTCCCCCACACAGGATATAAGAAGATTTATACATTTTAGCAGCTAGCATACTATATATGGTGAAAACTACACTTAGCATACTATATATGGTGAAAATCAAGCATTAACCAGTGACACATTCCTTGAATTGCCAAAAGCTCTAGACGCCATCTTTAAGGTGTTGTTCTATTCTCTCTATCTTCTGCTCTGTGAATCACTCATTTTCCTTACACCCACTGGCACCATCTCTCCCTACTACAATTGCTATCCCACAGTCACACTCCCTTCCCAGAGACTATTATCCCACTGTTACTATAGGCACCATCTCTCCCTACTATACCTGCTATCCCACAGTCACACTCCCTTCCCAGAGACTATTATCCCACTGTTACTATAGGCACCATCTCTCCCTACTATATCTGCTATCCCACAGTCACACTCCCTTCCCAGAGACTATTATCCCACTGTTACTATAGGCACCATCTCTCCCTACTATACCTGCTATCCCACAGTCACACTCCCTTCCCAGAGACTATTATCCCACTGTTACTATAGGCACCATCTCTCCCTACTATATCTGCTATCCCACAGTCACACTCCCTTCCCAGAGACTATTATCCACTGTTACTATAGGCACCATCTCTCTCTACTATACCTGCTATCCCACAGTCACACTCCCTTCCCAGAGACTATTATCCCACTGTTACTATAGACACCATCTCTTCCTACTATACCTGCTATCCTACAGTCAAACTCCATTCCCAGAGACTATTATCCCACTGTTACTATAGGCACCATCTCTCCCTACTATACCTGCTATCCCACAGTCACACTCCCTTCCCAGAGACTATTATCCCACTGTTACTATAGGCACCATCTCTCCTTACTATACCTGCTATCCCACAGTCACACTCCCTTCCCAGAGACTATTATCCACTGTTACTATAGACACCATCTCTCCCTACTATACCTGCTATCCCACAGTCACACTCCATTCCCAGAGACTATTATCCCACTGTTACTATAGGCACCATCTCTCCCTACTATACCTGCTGTTATGAAGGGAGACTTACATCAAGGAGGTACACACTCAGGATCACGTAGCACAGACTTTATTAACTGATCCCAAGAGAGACCATTAGCTGCTGATCACACGGTCTGTAACTACCAACAAGTATATCCTGCTAGTTCTTGCATAAGTTAAAACAGTGAGACCTCTAGTGGCCAGTTGTGACATATCATATTGCTACATCCTTTCTCTTTAAAGAACACAAAAAAATTAGAACAGCAAACATTGTTTATAACTGCATAACTTAAAATGTTATATTGTGGCCAGTCATACATAGTCCTTGAGATGAGCTGGCTTTCTGCACATTCTCCCAGCTCTTGACACATATGTTGTATCTTTGGAAGAATGTGGTACTTCTGAGACATACAAATCTTTTGTGGGCTCTCCATTTTCTTGCTCCCCACTTATTTGATCTGCTTCTTGTGGTATCTGTCCTTGAGAAACTGCTGTTGAAGTTTTTGTTGAAGGCCAAGTTAGATCTTCATCAAATAGTCTTTGTGGCTTCCTGTTATCAGGTTCTCCAGTCTTCTTTATATGTCTACGATTTCTTCTCAACACCTTTCCTTCCTCTGTTTGTATTAGGTAAGACCGATGTCCTAGGTTCTGCATGACTTTTGCCTTTTGCCAGTGTTTACTATATTTATCGAGTGGTTGAACCCAAACATTATCATTTTTCTGAAGAGTTGGTAGATCTCTTGCAGATTTGTTGTAGTACTTTGCTTGTCGATTCTGATTCAGTTTCAGTTTGGAATTGATGTCAACCACAAGTTTTGGTTTCAGCAGTTGTTTAGTTATTGGTAAGAGAGTCTTTGTTCGTCTACTCATTAGTCTCTGAACTGGACTACTCTCCAAGCCTTGTGTGGGTGTATTTCTTAAATCCAGTAACATAAGATAGATGTCTGTACCTGCTTGTTTTGCTTTCCCCATCAGTTTCTTGGCCATTTTCACAGCAGATTCAGCTTTGCCATTGCTCTGAGGGTACCCTGGAGAGGCGGTATTTTGCTCAAATTCCCACTCTTTACTAAATTGTCTGAATTTCTGTGATGTGAACTGAGCTGCATTATCAGAAAATAGTACATCTGGAATGCCATGCCTTCAAAAGTGGGCTTTTAGCTTTTTGATTACTGTTTTTGATCTGGTGTCTTGTAGGTAGTCTACTTCCCAGAAATTGGAATAGTAATCAACTGTTATCAAGAACTCTTTGTCATTCCAAGTGAACAGATCAGTACCAACCTTTGACCATGGTCTGTCAGGGATTTCATGGGGTTGCAGTGTTTCCTTTGCCTGCTTGTCTCCACAAGATGCACATATTTCACAATGAGTTATGAACTTTTTAATTTGATCATTCATTCCAGGCCAGTATACACATTCCCGTGCCCTGCGTAGACATCCTTCTATGCCTACATGTGAGGTGTGTAATCTTTCCATGATGTCTCTTCTTAGACTCCCTGGTATGACCACTCTTTCCTCCTTGAATAGTATGCCCTGATGTGTTGACAGTTCATCTCTGATGTGAAAAAAAGGAGAAATTTCAACAGGGATATATTGTTTATACTTTGTCCAACCCTGTAAAATTGTAGTCTTTAGAATTTGCAGTGTTGGATCTTGTTCTGTGCATGTTTGTATCTCTTTAAGCCTATCTTTACTCATCGGCAAGTATTCACACATATTGATAGTTTCAATGTCCTTGTCACCTTCATGTGAGATAGGAAGGTAGGCCCTGCTAAGAGCATCTGCAATAAGTAAATCTTTGCCTGGACAGTAGCAGATGTCACAGTCATACTTTTGCAATCTGAGAAGCATGCGCTGCAGTCTCTTTGGAGCATTTATTAAAGGCTTTCTTGTAATGGTCTCTAATGGCTTATGATCTGAATGCACTGTTACATGTCTTCCATAACTGTACTTATGGAACTTTTCCATACCAAATACAACAGCTAAAAGTTCTTTTTCAATCTGAGCATAACCCCGTTCTGTAGTTGTAGCGCAAATGCTACAGGTTCTTTTTCCTGCATCAGTGTGGCTCCCATGCCATTTTCTGAGGCATCACATTGTATTATCACTGCTTGAGAAGGGTTATAGTATTTGAGCGTGGCAGCATCTGCAATAGCCTGTTTCACTGCATCAAAAGCTGTTTGTTGTGTGTCTGTCCACTCCCAGAGTGAATCTTTGTGTGTTAACTGTCTCAGTGGTTCACACATCTCTGACAAATGGCCACAGAATTTGGAGAGGTAATTAACCATACCTAGGAACTGCTGAACTCCCCTTACGTCTGTTGGGACAGGCATGTCCTGAATTGCCCTGACTTTTTCTGGATCTACTTTTAGGCCACCTGATGTCAAAAGATGCCCTATATATGGTACTTCAGTCATTTTAAGCTTGAATTTTTCCAGATTGAGTTTAATGCCTTTTTGTCTACATCTTTCCAATAACTGAATTATTTTCAGATCGTGATCCCGGGTAGCAGATTCTAGGCTGTCACCTTCACCAACAATTAGTATGTCATCAGCTATTGTCTTAATACCTGAAAGTCCCTCTAGAGCTTGATTTAGCCTTTGCTGAAATACTTCTGGAGCTGGACTTATTCCCATGGACATTCTGAGCCATCTATATCTCCCAAATGGGGTGGCAAAAGTTGTCAAGTAGCTTGATTTCTCATCTAGTTCCACATGCCAAAATCCATTTTTAACATCACATACTGAAAATATCCCGGTTTTTGATAAATCTGGAAGAATATCTTCTATTGTAGGCATTGGGTAATGATTCCTTTTCAGGGCTTTGTTAAGTGTTTTAGGATCTATACATATCCTTAGTTTACCTGATGGTTTCTTTACTATGACCAAGCTACTTATCCAGTCAGTGCTCTTTTGAACTGGTTCTATAATGTGTCTGTTGTTTAAATCCTGAAGTTCTTCTTTTAGTGGTTGCATCATAGCTACAGGCACTCTCCTTGTGGGTAGCCTGGATGGTTCTATGGCAGAATTAACCTCCAGTTTATACTTGCCTTCCAAGCACCCATCCCCTTTAAACAGGTCTGCATAGTGTGCTTGTATTATCTGTAAATCCAAATCACAGTCTAACTTTTCTGGAGACATTTGGAGACTTGTAGAGCCATTATGTTGTGAAACTGCACTTTTATTAAGTTCATTGCCTGAACAACTTTTACACCAGTAGTGGAATATGATGGCCATTTTGTACAACTGTGAACTCCAGTCTGTAACTCTTTTTATTACATGGGTTATGAATTTTAAGTCTGCATTTACCCATAGGTTTCAGAATACTTTTGTTATACATCATAAGTACTTGGTCAGTGTGTTCTAGTTTAACATCGTTGTTAAGCAAACGGAAGGGAATAACATTGCAGCTTGCCCCACAGTCCAGCTGAAACTTAATGCGCTTACTATTTAGAAGAAATGTAGCAAAAAGTTGATTTGAATCTTTAAGCATTGGTGGATTAACCACATTTACACTTTCTGCTGCTGACTGTAGTTGCATCCACAGTATGTCCTCTGCACTGTCTGTGTCTGAGTCCTGTGTTACTGTGTTTACATATCTGTGCTGTGACTTTCTGCTCTGCCTACACTGGGCTGAGAAATGATTTCTTTTTCCACAGACCCTACATGTCTGACCATAAGCAGGACATTTCTCTTTGTCTCTTTCATGTCTTTTACCACAGTATTTACACAGTATTAAAATTTCCTGGATTTTATATTTTATTTTTCCTTTACCGGTTACTGCATGTACCATACTCTCAGATGGGCCCTCAATCATTTTCAGAATATCTTTTGTTATTTCAGATGCTCTGCAGATCTGTAGACATTTTTCCAGGCCCAAATCCTCTTCCCTAAGCAGTCTCTCTCAGATGTGAGTCTCTGATTCCACACACTATTCTGTCTCTTATGAGAGAGTCTCTTATATCCCCAAATTCACATGTGGATGCTAGTAGTTTCAGTTCTGTGGCATATATGTCAATACTTTCCCCAGGCTCCTGGTTCCTTGAAAAGAATGTGTATCTTTCCACAGTTTCATTCTTTTTTGGATCACTGTATTTATCAAATGCCTGGATTATATCTTTCAGAGAGAGACTGTCATCTCTGCCACTTGTTATGCATAAGGTCTGTGAGATTTCTCTGCCCTTTTCCCCAATCAAATAATGAAAGAGCTTTATTTTGCGGTTCTCATCACTGGGTGCTACAGTGAGATCCACATAAAGGCTAAACTCCTCTTTCCAGTGTTTCCAAGCTTGTGACAGGTTGGAAGCATTTACATTAAGTCAGGGGGTTTCAGTCCACTCTCCATCTTGTAGGAATATTAGCAGTGATTGTTACTCACAGTTATAACTGTACCTCCAGTCACAGCTTCTGGATGCTGCTTTACTTTCACTTTCACTCCCAGTGATTTCAGTCAGCTTTTCACTCCAAGGTTTAGTTCCCTGCTGCCACCATGTTATGAAGAGAAACTTACATCAAGGAGGTACACACTCAGGATCACGTAGCACAGAGTTTATTAACTGATCCCAAGCGAGACCATTAGCTGCTGACCACACGGTCTGTAACTACCAACAATTATATCCTGCTAGTTCTTGCATAAGTTAAAACAGTGAGACCTCTAGTGGCCAGTTGTAATATATCATATTGCTACACCTGCTATCCCACAGTCACACTCCCTTCCCACTGTTACTATAGACACCATCTCTCCCTACTATACCTGCTATCCCACAGTCACAGTCCCTTCCCAGAGACTATTATCCCACTGTTACTATAGGCACCATCTCTCCCTACTATACCTGCTATCCCACAGTCACACTCCCTTCCCAGAGACTATTATCCCACTGTTATTACAGTCACCATCTCTCCCTACTATACCTGCTATCCCACAGTCACACTCCCTTCCCAGAGACTATTATCCACTGTTACTATAGGCACCATCTCTCCCTACTATACCTGCTATCCCACAGTCACACTCCCTTCCCAGAGACTATTATCCACTGTTACTATAGGCACCATCTCTCCCTACTATACCTGCTATCCCACAGTCACACTCCCTTCCCAGAGACTATTATCCCACTGTTATTACAGTCACCATCTCTCCCTACTATACCTGCTATCCCACAGTCACAGTCCCTTCCCAGAGACTATTATCCCACTGTTACTATAGACACCATCTCTCCCTACTATACCTGCTATCCCACAGTCACACTCCCTTCCCAGAGACTATTATCCCACTGTTATTACAGTCACCATCTCTCCCTACTATACCTGCTATCCCACAGTCACACTCCCTTCCCAGAGACTATTATCCACTGTTACTATAGGCACCATCTCTCCCTACTATACCTGCTATCCCACAGTCACACTCCCTTCCCAGAGACTATTATCCACTGTTACTATAGGCACCATCTCTCCCTACTATACCTGCTATCCCACAGTCACACTCCCTTCCCAGAGACTATTATCCCACTGTTATTACAGTCACCATCTCTCCCTACTATACCTGCTATCCCACAGTCACAGTCCCTTCCCAGAGACTATTATCCCACTGTTACTATAGACACCATCTCTCCCTACTATACCTGCTATCCCACAGTCACACTCCCTTCCCAGAGACTATTATCCCACTGTTATTACAGTCACCATCTCTCCCTACTATACCTGCTATCCCACAGTCACAGTCCCTTCCCAGAGACTATTATCCCACTGTTACTATAGACACCATCTCTCCCTACTATACCTGCTATCCCACAGTCACACTCCCTTCCCAGAGACTATTATCCCACTGTTATTACAGTCACCATCTCTCCCTACTATACCTGCTATCCCACAGTCACACTCCCTTCCCAGAGACTATTATCCACTGTTACTATAGGCACCATCTCTCCCTACTATACCTGCTATCCCACAGTCACACTCCCTTCCCAGAGACTATTATCCACTGTTACTATAGGCACCATCTCTCCCTACTATACCTGCTATCCCACAGTCACACTCCCTTCCCAGAGACTATTATCCCACTGTTATTACAGTCACCATCTCTCCCTACTATACCTGCTATCCCACAGTCACAGTCCCTTCCCAGAGACTATTATCCCACTGTTACTATAGACACCATCTCTCCCTACTATACCTGCTATCCCACAGTCACACTCCCTTCCCAGAGACTATTATCCCACTGTTATTACAGTCACCATCTCTCCCTACTATACCTGCTATCCCACAGTCACAGTCCCTTCCCAGAGACTATTATCCCACTGTTACTATAGACACCATCTCTCCCTACTATACCTGCTATACCACAGTCACACTCCCTTCCCAGAGACTATTATCCCACTGTTACTATAGGCACCATCTCTTCCTACTATACCTGCTATCCCACAGTCACACTCCCTTCCCAGAGACTATTATCCCACTGTTATTACAGTCACCATCTCTCCCTACTATACCTGCTATCCCACAGTCACAGTCCCTTCCCAGAGACTATTATCCCACTGTTACTATAGACACCATCTCTCCCTACTATACCTGCTATCCCACAGTCACACTCCCTTCCCAGAGACTATTATCCCACTGTTATTACAGTCACCATCTCTCCCTACTATACCTGCTATACCACAGTCACACTCCCTTCCCAGAGACTATTATCCCACTGTTATTACAGTCACCATCTCTCCCTACTATACCTGCTATCCCACAGCCATAGTCCCTTCTCAAAGGTTTTTAGCTGACACTGAGCTCTTCCTTACTGTAGGTATGTGAGGCCCAAGCAGCAACATTTCCAGATGACTATACAATTATTTTCTCTCTTAACTGCAATCATATAGAGTTTGCTGACTAGACAGAGACCATGGAGAGCAAAACCACAAGCCCTGGCCTATATAACCCCCAATCATATGCTCCAGCTGGGCAAGGTTCTTTCTGTTTGCTGACACAGTCACTCTATTAGGGAACTAGGTCATAAACATATTCATCTTGTGATTCAGCAGTCACGTATTTGGCATTTTACAGCACTTGGTGCTTACAGGGAGTCTTGTGATATATCCACAACATTGTCTTTCAACTGTTATTTTTACATTGTTCGATGCAGTCAGCACATCGAAACAGCTTGCATTTATGAAAATTGTTTGCTATTATTTTACTGGAAAGTGGGAAGAGTTTTGGATGGGTTAAGAGCATGTCTGGTTGTTAACTGGGTGTGGGCAGGCAGAGGAGAGCTTGGCCTAAATTGTTGAAATATTCTGAGATAAGGCTGGACCACTTGCCTAGAACCTCGAGGAAGGTCAGTCCCACAACAGGGGTGTAACTACAGAAGAAGCAGACCCTGAGGCTGTAGGGGAGGCCAGGAGGTAAAGAGGCCCCACAAGTCCCTAATTCGTATTCAATTTCAATAAAACTTGGTAAAATGGTTCAACCTCTAGACATTTTTGGAGTCTGAAAAATAATTTGCTACGTGGCCCAGTAATATCTAGTTGTGCCACTATCCCACAGGATGGAATCCACTGATGTAGTGCTTTCTACATGTAAATTCTGAAAATATGCTGTAATATAAAAGCCAAGTATAAAGGTTAGTTAGGGCAAATTTTCAGGTAAACATAGTCAAAGGAGGGTTTAAACCCACAATGGAGCCAGGGTGAACAATATAAATATATATATATATATATATATATATATATATATATATATATATATATATATATATATAATTTGATTTTTTTTTTCCAATACAGGACTACCATAAATAAGAAAAAGTCTAGAAGTCATATATAATATTGCAAAACTATCAGCAAACGTTTTGGGGGAGTTATTGTCCTTTAATCTTGCATTTTGAGATCATTGATATGTTATAATGCATCTCTTCTTTGTCTGTAGGGAACTGTGATGATGAAGAAACAACAACGTTTGATTATCTGCCATCAGGTACCTTGTTTGTAGCTTTTTATAGTTTTTATCTGCTTTGTCTGTATGGCAGCCAACCTCCACCACCAATGGAGATAGAAGCTAATAACTCTTGCTGCCTTCTTCTGGGCACAACATCAACAGCTCATAAAATTCAGCTCTGTTCACTCCCAGTATATAAAAATGAAACATTTAGTGCAGGCACAACAACCCCAGTGTTAGTCTGTATCATCAATAATGATATCATTTTACTAATATAATATTACTCAAATTGAATTAAAATACCAGATTGCCCGTTTTAATTTAGATCATTGAACCTTCTTCTTTGTTTCCATTTAGATTTTTATCATGGCTTTGAAATCTTATACCACGGAAATGTAAGTGACTGGTTGTAATAGAATAAATGTAACTATGCGTTCATTAAGAAGCAGCTTGGGGCGGGGAAGCTCTTGAGAAGACCATGGGGTTTAAAGAGACTTATATGTCATATGCCTTCAAGCACCTAATACACATAATGAAGCACAATTGGACAATACAAAAAGAGCTACATAGTTCATTCTATGTCATGTAACCATGAGCCTCCTATCATTTATTGGTCTGCAAACATCTGATTGGTGGATGTGAGTCACTAGACCTGGAACAAACTGTTCACCTGTTATTATATTATACCTTGCAAACCTACATACAGCATATTCATGGGGCACCCTCATCAGCATTATGGCTACCTAATCCAGACACTAACAACCTTAGACATTATTTAGGCCCTATATTATCCCATCTTCTTGCATTTTCGTTATTTTCTTTTTCCTTTGCAACCATTATCTTGTTAGTTACTGCTTTGAAGGTTATAAGACTCATTTATAAGAGCAGAATAACGGCAACCCCATGCCAAGTAGCATCATCAATAGGAGCACTTGTACACTGGGCATGTGTATTTATGCACATCAAAACTATGTTAAAGTGCAAAGAGGCATGTTTGGGCTCAAATCCCTTTAATAAAATAATTTGCTTCTGCTTTAACTTAACACAGCGATTGTGGTTGTAAATGAGGAAATGAGGCTTAAAGGAACAGTGACATCAAAAATGAAAATAATAGAAATATAATGCAGTGTTGCCCTGCACTGGTAAAACTGATGTGTTTGCTTCAGAAACACTACTATTCTTTATATAAATAAGCTGCTTGTGTAGCAATGGGGGCAGCCATTCAAATGAGAAAAGACTCAGGTTACACAGCAGATAAGCTCTGTAGAACATAATGGTGTTATCTGTTATCCACTATTTAACCTGTGATATATAGCTTGGGTTGCCATCTTTGTGTGGCTCACAATTCAGGCAGGGGGTGGGGCCATGTGCTAGGGTCTATAGCTGATCGCCATGTCAATCAGATTCCGCCTGGTTTTCCTTTTTTAGAAAACAGGGCAGACTGTCTTGACCTAGGCAGCCCCTCTGAAACCGAGCTGTCCGGGTCAAATTCAGACAGGTAGCAACCCTACATATAGCCTTTTTTTCAATTTCCGCCATTGCTACACAGCAGCTTATTTATATAAACTAGAGTAGTTTTTCTGAAGCAAACACACCAGTTTTACTAGTGCAGGGCAACAGTACATGATATTTTCATTTCTCTTAAATTTTTTAGTGTTACTGTTCCTTTAATGTGTTTATAAATTAAATTGATTGGGTTGCTATTCAGTTCAGTCTGTTTATTGCATGAAACAATTTCATCCTAACTGTGACTTTCATCAATGTGTATATTTGCAGAATTCCGGTACATCCATAAGGCCTGGCTATCTGCCGTTTGCAACACTGATTCTCTATTTCACTTGGATGTTATGGCATCAAGCTTTTCCAGTTGGACGCTAATAGGTAAAAGGCATACAAAAATACTCCAAAATACTGTACTTACAGAATTTCTAACAATGCCTGAATGACTCCCAAGCAAAGTAAAACACGGGGACTTGAATCCAAAAACAGTATCATCTCAAAACAATTACAATTAAAGGATGTGTTCGGTAAAGGACCACAGACACTAAAGTTTTTTGAAATGCACAGTTGGAGCCAGTTTGGTGCTTGCGTCTACTGCGCATGCACCGGAAAGCTCAGTAAATAGCCGAAGGGAAGAAGAGGATCCAAAGATGGCAACCGTGAGCTCTGCTGTGCTACTCTGCATGAGAGGTCTGTGCCAAATTCAGCAACAATTTCTTAAGTATTGGACTATGTGGAGAGAGGGGCCAATGGGTCTAGTGGATGGGACTTTCTCTTTAGGAGGGAGTTTAAGCTCATTTAAAGAAGAATTAACCCCCTGATATCCACAGCCATTAAATGATTCCCCTCTCTGTTCCCTCCCCGCAGAGTCTGTTTCAACAAATAGTGCCTCTCATAGTAAAGTGGACCTCTACAAGCAGAAATGCACAGCGGAGCTATCAGACGCCATCTTCTGAAACTTCTTGTTCTTTTCCGATCAGATTGGCGACCCCGAGCTTGCTGGTGCATGTGCAGTTACAGATACTCCGGGATTACCTTCAACTGCACATGCACCAGCAAGCTCCATGTCACTGAACTGATCGGAAAAGAACAAGAAGATTCAGAAGATGGTGCCGCTGTGAATTTCTGCTTGTAGAGGTCAGCTTTACTATGAGAGACACGGTTTATTGTGATTGACTCTGCGGAGAAGGAGCAGAGAGGGGGCTCATTTAATGGCTGTGGATGGGGACTTTTGTCAGGGGGGTTTAGTTCTCCTTTAAATCTGCTCCAAAACCCAAATCATACCTCCCAACATTTTGGAAGTAAAAAGAGGGACAAAAAATTTTTTCCGCACGTAGCACAGCAAATTTGTTTTCCCCTGCCCCTTTCTGTGGCCACACCCCCTAATTACCATGTTCATTTTACAAAATTTGGCAGGTTATGAAAGTTTGAAAATAATTCAAAATTGTTACAAAGTATCTTATTTGCACATGTTAGGTGTTCTGTGCTCTCTGCTAAAAGCCAATTAAGTGAGAAACTTTGTTTCTTTTTCTGGCTGTTCAGTGCAGAGAAAATAGGGACTTTCCAGTACAAATGAGGGACTGCGGGTTGAGCTGTCAAAAGAGGGACTGTCCCTCCGAAAAACTGGACAGTTGGGAGGTATGCCCAAATTATTGTCATAAGGCAGTGACTTTTTACCGGATTGTGAAGTTCATCTTGTAATACATCATGTTATCCACTAGATGGCTCCCGTATCTTCAAAATAGATTCAAGATTGTTTTATTGTCATATGTACAGAGTTCAGCATACACAATACAATCAAATTCTTACTTGAATGCCTCCTTTACAGACTAGACAGTTAACAAACAGTGCAACATTACAATAATAAAATCAATAAAAGTTCTATTTACATATACAATGAAGTTACAAAAAGGTCTTTGCTTCCCCTTTTCTCAGGATCACGTGTTGCGCTTATACCAGATGAAGGGGGGGGGGGTTTGAAACGTAGGGCACGTTGGATTCGTAAATTGAATTGTGTGAATTGTACCTGCCAAAATCTAATCTAAGAACGCATATTTATTTTATATATGTTGAAAATGTTATTTGTGTCAGATTCTTGCAATGGAGTTTATAGGGACACTGCTGGGTATATGGGAGCCATCTAGCGGATAAAATGATGAACTCCACAATGCTTTATTATAGTGTTGGAGCCTTTGCCAGGAAAAAAGTCAGAATGCATAAGGGATTTACAAAGCATTCATTTTTAAATATACCTAGAACTTATTTATTATCTAATTATATTATCATAAATCCATAATTATCCAGTATAACTTCCTCTTTGAACCCTTAAATTGATATCTTGAGCATGATCGTTATATTAAAGGGATACTGTCATGGGAAAACAAGTTTTCTTCAAAACGCATCATTTAATAGTGCTGCTCCAGCAGAATTCTGCACTGAAATCCATTTTTCAAAAGAGCAAACAGATTTTTTTATATTTAATTTTAAAACCTGACATGGCGCTAGACATATTGTCAGTTTCCCAGGTACCCCCAGTCATGGGACTTGGGCTCTGATAAACTTCAGTCACACTTAACTGCTGCACTGCAAGTTGGTAAGATATCACCCAATTCCTCCCCCCCCAGCAGCCCATCAGTGGAACAATGTGAAGATGTGAATCTAAGAACAGCACTTAGCAGTAAAAATCCATGTCCCACTGTGACTCCTTCAGTTATATTGAGTAGGAGAAACAACAGCCTGTCAGATAGCAGTTCCATAGTGCAGCACTGGCTCTTTCTGGAATCACAAGACCAGGCAAAATGACCAGATAGTGCCTTCACGCCAATATTGCTAACTAAAAAAATACACTTGTTGGTTCAGGGATAAAATTTTATATGGTAGAATGAATTATTTGCAGTGTAAACAGTGTAATTTAGAAATAAAAACAACACCATAAAAAATCATAAAACCCCATTTTGGACCCCCTCAAAATTATCATACAGCCCCATCTCTTAGGGGCCCGTGACAGGAGTACCCCCCTGATAGCAGCCCTGGTTGTTGGGACTCTTTTGGACCATAGGAACAAAGATTTAAATCTTTCCCCAGACAGGAAAACAAGTGTGTAATAACTATGTACAAGGCCTTAGTTTGCACAGGCTTTGTGTAGAATATTAAAATATCATACCTTATTTGCTGTTGTTTTTTTCTCACAGGGGGTTCATGGAAATTACAAGACAAATAAAATTTGGTTACTCTTCTAATCAAGAAGGGTTCCATTCTCTTTCTACTTGGATCCAATTTGACTCAAGGAAACTCTATACAAGTCGCTCCATTCTCTTTCTACATGGTCCAGTTTGACTCAAGGAAATTCTATACAAGTCGCTCCATTCTCTTTCTACTTGGATCCAGTTTGACTCAAGGAAACTCTATACAAGTCGCTCCATTCTCTTTCTACTTGGATCCAGTTTGACTCAAGGAAATTCTATACAAGTCGCTGCATTCTCTTTTCTACATGGATCCAGTTTGACAAAGAGAAAATCTGTACAAATCAAATCCACGTGCAACATGATCTCTCCAGAAATGGGTTATAAAACTTGTATTTTCCAAACATTCCAACGTTCTTGAACCTTTTTGAAATCATCACTTGTACTCTATGATCAGAGTTTGACCAGCAAGACAGGCATTGAATTATTCCAAAAGCTATTGGCTGCCTGGTATTCTGTAACCCTCCTACCTGTTCTTGAAATCTTTGCCATCAGACTGCCAATGGCCACATCCCTGCCTTGGCCAAACACAAACATTGTCACTGCTATAAACAGTATGATTTCTACCATTCACCTTGGCAAGCTTTTTGCATATAGAGAGGGAAATCAACTGGCAGTTAGTTCTACAACCATGAATACTAACAGGTGCCAACTGATGTCCGTAGGAAAAGCATTATCAGGCCCGCAATCTGTGGATTCTAGCAAATGCGAGAAGGGCTGCTATAAGAAGCCATAGACAGTCAACTTTTCTTGGGCTGGTGGGGGGCTGTTTGGGCCTTTGTATACTTGAAATATCAGGGCTTCATTTGAACCCCAAGCCTGCCCATAATCCAACCTTGGTTATATACAGCACATTCTATATTAGCACTTCTCTGTTTTAATCATCAACCAAAATTCGCGGTTACATACAGTACTTGTTGCTGAATTATGTATTAGGGATTGTGTGTTTGATCCATTCTTTAGAGCTTTATTTTGTTTTATCTTGGTACTCAGGTCGAGTTTTTCATATCATGGGGTATTTTACAACTATGGCATATGTACTCATAATGGTGCCTTTCAGCCCCAAAAAAGGTCTCTATCACGCATATCCCATCAAGACAGCAGAAAACATACCCCAAATGGCAGAGCCTAAAGGCAGTCTTTAAACAACACAGACATAATGGTGCACTTATGCCTAAATAACACAACCCAGCTGTCAACCTGAACAGACTACACAAAGGGGTGCCATCTTGCAGTTGTTACAGGCTTGTCTGTCATATACTACTTATAAATAGTATCCAGATGTCCCCATATCCATTCCTATACTTATAGGGCATTATACCAACTCTATCTTTTTATTGGGGGAAAAAATTACCCAACATCATGAAAAGGACAGACTGCAGCCATTACACACATTGACTGATGGACTCTAATTCAAAGTACGTGCGACAAACTTTTGGAAGACGATGTCGTTCTGAAGTCCAACACAAGAGAACTGTCATAAGCCAAACTTCAAGATAAAAAAAAAAATGTTTTTGTTGATTTTTATTTATCAGATTGAAAAAAATCCTGTGCCTTTTTCAACATAACGTGGACTGTGGATACAAAAATAATTAGTGATAGACGATCCATTTTTATAACTTCCTGGCTTTTTCTGCAAGATCTTTAACCTTTTATAGGGACACGATTCTTAAAAATAAAGTTTGTATTTGTGCATGGAGATGAATGTTTAATAAAGCAGAGGAGTTTTTGAAGCAAAATATATACTTCCACAACCTCTAAAGGTGGCAGTAGCTCCAGGGTTCCCACAGCAATAAGAGCAGCACGTTTGCACCCAAAGAATTGGTAGTACACAATTTTTTGACACCAAACTCCAGAAGTGACAGCAACTTGACTTACACTCAACTTGCATTAAAAAGTGTTTGGTACATCTATACCTCGTGACTGTAATTATATTGGGATTGGAATGCTGCATTGTGGGTAAAAAAAACAAGATAATTGCATCTGAAATTTGCACTTTGCACACTGTGGAGTGGTAAGCAAATGACCCTTACTTTGCATGAATAAGGCTGGAGGAAACAAAACTACTACTACGGCAGTGGTTCACTAGATCAAGCCCCCTTAGGAATTCATCCTTTGTTTAGGGTTGCCCCTAGATCAGAGCAAACTATATATGGGGGGAAATTGGTATATCAGTCATTTAGCCTTAGGTGGTGTTGCCACCCAGCCGGTATTTTACCGGCCTAGCCGGTAAAACACCTGCGAAGGCTGGGGCCGGTATTACAAATTTACCGGCAATGTAGCTGCCGGTAAATTTGTAATAACCTTAAAAAGACCCCTCGGCCTGCCCCCAATATCCTGTAAAAACTTAGCTTTTGTGGCCGTCTTGAAATGTCGGCGCCGTGGCCACGCCCATTTTACGGCACCGCTCCTTTTTGTCCCCGCCCCCCACCAGGCTGGTAAAACAATTCTGAAAAGGTGGCAACCCTAGCCTTAGGTGCAAGAATATCCAACTAGGTAATCTTCAGCCTGGGATTCAGGGGTATCTAGGACAGCAAATAGGCATTCTCCCCAACTCTTACCCTTAATGGCATTCAAGTTAAGCCCCCCTCCAGTGTCACTGACCTGCCCCACCCCCCAGAGCATCAGGCTCACAATCTGGCAACCACTGATCTACAGGCATATAACAAGAAGATCAGTAGTTTTCAGACCTGGGTCTTCTCATTCCTCATTCCCGACACGTTGGCCAAAAAGGAAAAGCAAATGTACTTAATAATGTTTATTACAATAAAAATAAGAAATGATATTCAGCTTACAAAGCAAGGCACTATCTTGTGCTCTTACAATATTCAATCCAGTTGGAAGGACATGTGTATATAAATGATTATAGAATGCTTACATCTCTTTCCATTAATTCTTTTCATAACAGGCTTGATATACTCTTATTGTTTCATTGCCACTCCTCCATACTGATCTTGCATCGTAAACTAGCAATATATCCCAATAGCTCAACACCAGACGAAAGACACGCACTCTACGGGACTCCAGGTAGCGGTAAAATCCAAATAGCTTCTATTTACACAAACATGTTTTGTCCTAACGCATTTTGTGTGTTTCCACATGTAATCATAGGCATTTATGATTACGTGTGGAAACATGTTAGGATAAAACATGTTTGTGTAGATAAAAGCTATTGGGATTTTACAGCTGCCTGGAGTCCCATAGAGTGCGTGCCTTTTGTTCAGTGTTGAAGTGTTGATGTCTCCCCTTGCTGAGGGTTCAGGGAGCAGATGCATGCGCAGTATAGTAGTATAGTAGCTTTAGTTCAGCTTTTCGCTCTGCTGCACATGTGCAGCCGCGAGAAGAAAGAAGAAGCCAGAAGACGATCTCTCCGCTTCTCACTAGAAGAATCCCGGCCCGGTGCAACGTTCTGCTGATAGAAACACTGGCCCGGGGTGTCAGGTAAGTAAATGCAATCACTTGGGGGTCCCTAACTTTTGGCACCCCCAAGTATAACAGGCAATTTTCTGAAATTATCACCCTAACTGGCCTACAGGCTGAGCCCACACAGCTGATCCTCCAAGCTGGCCAGGCCCTAACTGTTTTAAACCACTGATATCAGCCCAAAGCATTCAAGTGGCAATTTAGTTGTGTAAAGAAGAGGTGCTTCTGTTATATCAGTCTATATGGCATTGTATTTACTTACATTGAGCCGTGTAGTACATCTTGCAAATGAGTCAATATTAAAGGGTGCCATGGTGCAAAGTAAAGGTGCATCAATATTAGAATTAAACTCACTTGCCGCCTTTTTCTCTGCAAAGAGAGTTCAGCAGGATGGCCCCAATTCCCCGTAGCTTCCTTGAAATTGCAGTGGGGCCGTGCCACAGAGTTGGCACCACCATGATTGGCCCTCAACTTGTGATCCTTAGCTCTTTCTCTCAGGATCACTCATCACGAGCATGAACACTTAAAGAAAGACACTTTTTTTTTTTCAAGCAGGAATACTCCTGGTCAATGATCACAGGCAGAGAGCTGAAAACCAATCAATCAAATGGCCAGTCATCTTTAAGATGTGTCTAGTGTGCATTTATTTGTTTCTTGTAGTGAAGTCTGATCTCTGTTGTGTTTAATTGTTGGCTGAAAGGGAAATAATCCCACATTTATGAGCAGTAAACAAAATCTGGAAATAATAAAACCATCACACAATTATATAGTCATTTTACTATAGTTATTTAGTACAGGCATGGGATACGTTATACCCGTTATCCAAAAAGCTCCGAAATACGGAAAGAACATTTCCCATAGACCCAATTTTATCCAAATAATCCACATTTTTTAAAATGATTTCCTTTTTCTCTGTAATAATAATACAGTAGCTTGTACTTGATCCAAACTAAGATATAATTAATCCATATTGGAAGCAAAACCAGCATATTGGGTTTATTTAATGTTTACATGATTTTCTAGTAGACAAGGTAAAATTATCCGGCAAACTCCAGGTCCCGAGCATTCTGTATAACAAGTACCTGTATATTACTGTCTCTCCACAAGATGTCACTGTGCATCAGTGTTTGTGCCTTTTCCATCCATGCAGCTTCACTTTTTTCAGTTTGTTTTATGAACAGGGCTAATCTACAGGCTTAGCAGAGCCAATTAACCTGCTTGTATGTATTTGGAGTGTGGGAAGCACTAGGAGTACCCAGAAAAAACCCACACAGACATGGGGAAATATACACTATTCTTATAGATCAGTGATCCCCAACCAGTAGCTCGTGAGTAACATGTTGCTCTCCAACCCCTTGGATGTTGCTCCAAGTGGCCTCAAAGCAGGTGTTTATTTTTTAATAAGTTTTGGTTTACAAGTTTTGTTTGTATAAAAAACAGATGAACTGCCAAACAGAGCCTCAATGTAGGCTGACAATCCACATAGGGGCTACCAAATAGCCAATCACAGCACTTATTTGGAAATCCAAGAACATTTTTCATGCTAATGTTGCTCCCCAACTCCTTTTAGGGTAAGGACACACTGGACGATTTGTCGCCAACGTTTTTAAAAAGCAAATCGCAGCGAAATATCGCTTTTTTTGTCTCTGAACAAAACCAAATGAAAGACGCCAGCTCCTGTGCCCACAGCGCGTTTGTGAATCGCCTGTAGCTCCAAAACGCACTGAGACCCTTTTCTGAGCGATTTATCAGAAATAGCATGTACTTAGAAAAGCACTGAAATCTCCTAGACACGCACACACATACAGATAAGTAGCAGCAATTGTATTCAAATTACAATGCGAACGCAATGACGCAAGAACGCAAGCACGTAAAGACGCCAGGTTACAGTGGGAAGCACAAACCGTTTCCGGTTTGGGTGGAGCACGTACCGCACAGAGTAATGGGATACAAATCGCTCTGTGCCAATAGTCGCTGTGAATCGTCTGTTCAAAAAAGACGACCGTCTTGTCGCCGCGATTTACTTTTTTAAAACGTTGGCGACAAATCGTCCAGTGTGTCCTTATCCTTACTTCTAAATGTTGCTCAAAGGTTCAAAAGGTTGGGGATCCCTGTTGCAGATCGATCCTAAGACTCCCAGAGCTGCACCACCAGGCTGCCATTGCCCTAATGATGGGAATATTAAATCTGACCAATGGATTTCACTAAGAAGTCTATCAGACTTGTAAAATCCCAATACAGTGTGCTGTGTTCCCTTCCAAATGTTGCAATAACTAATCTATAAATTATTCTATAACTGAACCATTCTATAAATCTCTTGTAACACAGGATAATCTGCCTCAACCAAATAAAGATAACAGTATACAGTACAGCTGCTGTACCTAAAATGCTACAATGATGGTATCGCATGACGGTGCCATCCTGGCGGCCAAATTTAAAAGGATTGTTTGCAATGGCTGAAAAGAAGAGTTATATGTTGTATATATTTATCATATATATATATATATATATATATATATATATATATTAGTGTGAAAATTTCTTTTCGTTCACCTTTTCACCAAAATATATTTCGCCAGGTTCTGACTATCGAATTAATACAATGAAGCTACAGCCTAAACATTATTATGTAAGTGACATCATATCCAAAAAAAAGTCAAAGCACTGGCATTTTTTCATGTTTAAACTGAGATTATGTTTACAAGGTGTAACTGTTAAAATATCTTGTTTACACTTTTTTTTAACATTTGAAGTTCATGCCACATTTGTTTTAGGGTGAGCTCATGGCCTAGGACAATAGAGGACCTCTGTCTTCACTCTGCTGCCTTGGACATTTTTTTTTTTTTTAAAGGTAATGCTTTATTCATTTAAACACTTAAAACATTCACAACATTAAACAGTGTTAAACATTTCTGTGTCAACACAATTACAATATCATGCTTGGTACATGCTAGTTCTCTCTATGCATAACAACTTACTATGCAGTCCATATGAATCATCTGAGGGGCATCCTAATCCGTAGTCCAGTTACTCCTTGACTGCAGACCCGGGCCCGACTCCCACCAGGGGCTCCATATTTTATCAAATGTACTTGCTGTACCTCTAGTTTCATGCGTAAGCTTAATCAAGGGAATGGCCTCGTCCACTAATTTGATCCAGGAGCCCGTGGTGGGAGGGTTGGGTCCCATCCAATGCATAATAACACATTTCTTAGCATAGTATAGCAAGGCTCGAAACCTAGCTCTTACATGAGCAATGGGTACTAATTGTTCCACTATCCCCACTAGACACACTTGGGGTGAGTTCACCCGAGGAAAATCTAGGGTATTTGCTAGGACAGCCATTACCTGGGACCAATATGCGTTTATCATGGGGCACGCCCAGATCATGTGGAGAAAGTTTGCAGCCATCTCACCACATCTAGGGCAGCTGTCATCGTTTCTTTTACCCATGGCCTTGAGTTTTAACGGGGTGGTATATATTTGATGGAATGTTTTGTATTGAATCAGTTTATCTCTCACGGATATCAAGTTGGTATACATTGACTCGGTGGCTTCCTCCCAGGCGTCCTGAGTTAGCTCAGGTACAAGTAGTTGCCATTTAGTTTGTGCTGTGTGGAATGGAGGGGGGACACTCGCTAATAAGTTGTGGTATAATTTAGATATTAACTTTTGGGGCTGCTCCATTGCCAGGGACTCTTCCATCGCCAGTGTAGTCAACTCTGGTGAGAGAGTGCCAAATTGTGCCCTGAATAGTTGACGAATTTGAAAATATCTAAACATGGGTACGCTAAGCGGAGCACACTTGGTTTGGAGCTCCTGGAACGAGAGGAATGTGTTATTTATTAGTAGGTCTCCAAGAAATTTGATTCCCCTTCGTGGCCAGTAAAGAAAGTCATCTAGGTTACGAAAATGTGGAAGATTGGCATTGCCCCATAGCGGGAGGGAGGAGATTAGTCTCAGGGTTTTTTTTTTAAGCCGTTTCAACCCTTGACCCCACGCTCTATGGGGAGTGACGATGGTGGAAGGTAAGGTCCCCATATCTGTAAGTGTGCGATACGGTAGATTCTTGAGACTTTCTAATGACCCTGCTATGTTGGCTTGCAGAGCCATATTGGGGTTGTATGGGTCCGGGTGAAGCCACCAGTGTAGGTAGTAGATCTGGGATGCTAGATAGTATAAATGGAAATTGGGCAGGGCTAGACCTCCCTCTCCTGTATCAGCTGTCAACTTTTCCCAGGCCAGTCGTGGTACTCTTTGGTTCCATATGAAGGGGAGAATAAGATGATTAATTTTTTTAAACACCGAGCTAGGGATATGTGTAGGAGCGTTGTGTAGGTGGTATAGGATTTTAGGGAGGTAAATCATCTTGATAAGGTTGATTCTCCCCCACAGCGTAAGAGGGAGGTTAGCCCAGTGTCGGAGGTCTGCCTCGAGTTTAGTAAGTATTGGAGTGAGATTGATCTGTATGAAGGTGGACAAGTCCACTTGTATATTTAGACCCAAGTACTTAAATTCCTGTGCCCACATAAGCTGTGCATCGGGGGGGAGAGGGGGAGTAGGTTGTTGGTCGATGGGAAAAAGGATGGATTTGTTCCAATTAACCTTAAGACCTGAGAATACACCAAATTGTCCTACCACCGTGAGAAGGGCAGTGAGGGAGTCCTGAGTGTCGGCAAGATATATGAGCATGTCGTCTGCATATAGGGAAATTTTTTCCGTGAGTGGGCCAAGAGTTAAGCCAGCGATTTGAGGAGACTCCCGGATGGCTATAGCCAGGGGTTCAATGGCTAAAGCAAATAAAAATGGCGACAAGGGGCAGCCCTGCCTAGTACCTCGATGTAATTGAAATGGGGCAGATATGAGACCATTGACCCTCACCCTAGCCGTCGGTCGTTGGTATAGTAATTGAATCCATCTAATGAATTGGTCACCCAAATTAAATCTGCGTAAAGTTTCCCAAAGATAGGACCACTCAATGGAATCAAATGCTTTGGCCGAATCAAGGGAGGCTACAGCTCTTGTACCCGTCTTGTCGTGCATTACCTCGACATTGGTATATAGACGTCTCAAGTTGATGTTAGTGGATCTACCTGGCATAAACCCTGATTGGTCTGGATGAATGAGGTCTATGATGTACCGTTGAAGTCTCTTAGCAAGGATTTTTGCAAGGATTTTAGCATCCGTATTTATAAGGGAAATGGGTCGGTACGAGCTGCATTGCGAGGGGTCTTTGCCGGGTTTGGGGATCACTACAATGAGGGCTTCACTGAATGAGGGGGGTAGTGAGCCTGTTACGAAGGAGGCCTGCAGGGTGTCGAGTAAGTGGGGAGCTAATTGCTCCTGTAGAGACTTGTACCAAGACGAGGGGAGGCCGTCAGTGCCTGGGGTTTTGTGAGGTGGGAGAGAGGCAATAGCATCTCTAACCTCTTCTATTGTTATAGGTTGATTCAGTACTGTCTTGTCTTCCGGGCAGAGGGATGGGATGGAAATGCTGCCCAAGAAGGGTGTATGAAGGTCATTAGAGTGGGTCAATGTTGTGTCGTATAGGTCATGGTAATATGAAGCAAACACTTCTACTATTAGTTTCGGGTCCGTGACCGTTGCATTACCCGCTCCCGCTATGACTGGTATTGCTGTTGAGGGGTTCATTGTTTTGGCAAAGTATGCTAACAATTTCCCGTTTTTGTCACCCATCTCAAAGTATCGTTGTGATTGATATAGGAGAGCTTTCTTTGTTACCAGAGTGTACTGTCGCTCTAGGGCGTTCCGTTTGTCTACTAATAGTGCATATGACTCCGGTGAAGAGTTAGAAACGTGATTTTTCTCAGCCTGCAAGACCTCTGCTTCCGCCTGCTCCACACTATTTTGCGCCTGGTTGCGGGCTTGCCGTATCGCCCTGGCTAGAACCCCCAGCATCACTGCCTTGGAGGCGTCCCACAAGACCTCCTGGGAGGCCGTTTCAGCATTGGTTTCCCAGTAGGTAACATAACCCTCGGAGTTAGCTATTTGGACCGTATTGTTATTTAACCAGAGAGGACTTAGTCTCCATAACCTAGAGTTCGTTGGGGATATCCATCTCAAGGATAAAAGGAATGGGGAGTGATCAGAGAGTATTCTAGGGAGAAATTGAACTTTATCAATGAGGGGGAGTATATCAGTAGTAACTAGTGCCAAATCGATCCTAGAGAAGGACTGATAAGTAGTTGAGTGGCAGGAATACTCCTTAAGATCGGGATGTTTCCATCTCCAAGCATCTAGCAAATGAAATGCACTTGCCCATTGAGCAAGTTTGGTAGGACCTACGTCATGAGACTTAAGACGGTCTAGCTGAGGGTCCATTGTGGAGTTGAAGTCTCCTATTATGCACATAGGGCCGGGGGGTAAATTTGCTAACTTGCTAGCGATGTGATCTAACAGCGCCCCAGAATACGGTGGGGGCATGTATAAGTTGATCAATGTAAGGGGCTTGTTGTCAAGCGTACAGTTCAGAATAATATAACGGCCGTAGTGGTCCGTAATAATCTGTGAAAATGAAAATGCTATGGATTTCCTAACCAGAATGGAGACACCTCTTGCATGGGTAGAAAATGTGGAGTGATAGGACCATCCCACCCAGGGTCTTTTCAAGGAGAGGACTTTTTGTCCGGTTAGGTGTGTTTCTTGTAGCAGTAGGAAAGAAGGGGAATGCTTTTTAATAAAGTTATGCATGAGACTGCGTTTAAACTTAGAGTTAAGCCCCCTGATATTCCATGAGATAATATTATAGACTGACATAGTGAGCTTTGTATAGATGACTGAACAAAATTGGTTGCGGAACCTGTACCTTGAGAGAACGCATTGACACAGTATTTGCTGAGAGAGTAATAATAGACACATACAGTAGACACCCCAACATTTCCCATTTTCCCTCCCTACCCACCTCCCCAACATGGGTGGGTCTAATACCCATAACTGAAGACACTTAATTGGTCAGTGACTGTGGGCGTGGCCCTTTATCACCCAACCAGTAACTTTTAGAAATATAAACAGATAAAGTTCCCTTCCATTCCAGAAGTGCCATGGGCTATTAGTCTGTTTGTAAGTATGGGCGGTCCACGTATACAGATACGTCCCCTTTGACGTGGGGGATTACCTGGTTATCCCAAAGCACTGTCCTCAATCCTTGCCATAGTCACAGAAGACATTATTTGTAGCAGGGGGACAGCAGCGAGGGAAGCCGGGTGGACCAGGGAACATGGGCCAAACTCTGATAAGAACCAGTATGGTTGTCGGCAAGCACCTATGTAAATAGCCGACAATGCGGCATGAAGTTAACTCAGAGAGTGGGTAGAGTTGCAACATGTACCACTACAGCACCCGTGGCATGGGGGGGCAACCCGAAAATCCCAAAGTACTGACATATATCGTTACCACAGTCCCAGCAGACAATGACAGGAGGACAGCCGTAGGGTAGGTCAAGTGGACCAGAAATCGTGGACCAAACTGTATTAGAAGAAAGAACAAGGGTCAGCAGACTTCATATGTAGATAGAAGACAACTCGGCAATAAAGCAGCTCGAAGATTAGTAAAGGCGTTAATCCCGTCTAGGACTAGCATGTGCCGCCGGTCTTAGTGGGCCCTTTGCATCAAGCCAAGCTGCAACATCTGCGGGTGCTGTGAAGTAATGTGATTGGCCACCTTCAATAATCCGTAGCTTGGCAGGAAACAGCATGCTGTATTGTAGTTGTGCGTCCCGCAGCCGTCTTTTAACGCCCTGGAAGCTCGCTCTTTGTTTCTGTATGGTGACAGAAAAGTCCGGGTAGAATGAGATCCTGTTGCCATTGTATTGTAATTCCCCCTGCCGCCTTGCAGCCCTGAGGATAGCATCCCGGTCCCGGTAGTTGAGAAGTTTGCACAGAAATGGCCGTGGTGGCGCCCCCGGAGGGGGGGTCCTGCTCGGAACCCTGTGAGCCCTTTCTATGACAAAATTGGAGGAGAAAGTGTCAGCCCCGAATAAGTCTCGTAGCCAGGTTTCAGTAAATTGCTCAGGCTGTTGACCTTCAGCTTTCTCTAGGAGACCGACAATTCGGACATTGTTACGCCTGTGTCTGTTTTCAAGGTCATCAATTTTCTCCCAGGCTGACTGGAGTTGTTGTTGAACGGTTTGTAGGGAGTTTTGCATTGGAGGCACTTGGTCCTCAAGCATGGAGACTCTGTTTTCTACTTCGGTCGTCCTTTCCCTCACATTCTGTAGATCCTGTCTTAGCAGAGATATATCAATTTTAAGGGCCTCAAGTTGAGCAGTAGCAGAAGTGCGATTTTCCAGTATCGCGCTCATGAGTGCAGTCAGGGATGGTTCAGGGGGAGCCATGACTGGTTGTGATGTAGGTAGTGGAGGCTCCTGGCTACTGTCCGTGTCTGTTGCCTGTTGCGAGCTGTGGGCGTAGCGTTCCAGACGGGCGGCGGCCTCTGTCTTCGGTTTTGGGCCGTTTTTACCCATTGGTGCAGAGAGTCACTCACAGGCACAGTTACGTGCAAAGTTAAAAGTTGGTGTTGAGTGTCAGTGGCCGTGGGACTTGCAGAACTGTATGACTGTATATGCACTCTGGAATGGGTTGCAGGGAGATGAGAGAGGTTATGACATCATTTCTGGATGGCCTATCCGGATGGCCTGCGGTCTTGGTGGGTGATGGCAGCCAGGGCTCGGATCAGACCAGCAATGGGGTCTCCCAGCCAGTCAGATGGTATTGTTGCCTCTGACAAGATGTACAGCATTAGCCAAGGTGCAGACAGTGTTGTGGTGGTGAGGGTTGCGGTGTGTCTCCCAAACGTAAGGAGTAAAGGGAGGTACTCCCTCCCACGTGTCCACCCCACCACCATGCACGGGACAGTGCAGGCCTTCGTCCCTTAGATAGTATTAGGAGGGCGCCCCCGGGGTTTATCGCTCACTCACCCCCTTATGCAGAGTAGACCTTTCCCCCGATGGACGTATAGGGGGTGGTAGGGTCCGTTACAGCGCTCCGGCACTTCGTAGGCGGCCCCTGTGGCAGACCTGTCGCCTACGCGAGTCCGCGGCCTGTCTCGCGGCAGTAGGCCGCAGGGTAATCTCGGCTGCGGGAGCTCCGAATCAGCGCCCTGCTTCCAGGAGCCGGGGCCGACGTCTAGCGGAGACGGTCCGGGTAGGAACCCTGCTAAATGTGCGGTCGCCTAGTGGGGATCAAGGCTGAATTGTGGAGGACACCCCGGGAGCGCCGAGGAGCACGTCCGGTACGTTGGGCTGTTGGCCACGCCCCCTCGCCTTGGACATTTTTAATAAAAAGTGGCCACTTCCAGCAATTACACCAACATCACTAATAAATACATACATATGACCTTTATATACCCACTTAACTGAGATTTATACCAGCGTAAGTTAACGAAGTTTCGCTAGGAAGAAAGTAACGCTAAAGAAAAATCTTTATGACATTTTCCACCAATGAATCATCACTGATGAAAGTATGCTAACATTCTTCTGCCGAGACTTAATTGCGCATTTGATGAATATGCGTATTTGTCCCGAAATAACATCCGTCATAATTGAGCGAAGTATGGTGGAGACTTCCCAAGCAAAAATTTGCACATAAGTAAATGTGCTCGTTAGTTTTCTTGCCACACAGTGTCACTGTTGTGCATAAAATTTACAAATTCCAAGCATACAGTCCATCAAAACTTATTTTTAATCTTTAGATACAGAACATTCCTTCACCCTGTAGCACAAAGTTTATATTGATACATATAACGTTTAACATTAATATTTCTATTTTTAACACAATAAAACACTGAAAGAACTCAGGGCGCGTGAAGACTGAAGAGCACAAGTCAGTAATTTCTTACTCACTATACAGTGGTTTTTCCAGCTATTCCAATGTACTTGTAGCTTCAAGGTGGCGACAAAATGATGTCTACGTTCTTTTGGTGCAAGTTCACTACATCAGTTGACAAAAGCCATTGTGAGGTCCCAGAAGCTACCATCAATTTCAAGGTTTATCTCAAACTGAAAACTAAATCAGGCCCAGATTTGTGGAAAGGCCACCAAGGCCCAGGCCTAGGGCGGCAGGATTTTAGGCGGCGGCATGCTGCCCAACCAAACCCACATGCTGCCCAACCACACCCACATTGGTGCAGAAATACTAGGGATGGGCAGGAGATAAAATAGTTTTTTAAATTTCCTCTGCAGCCATTCCCCATTGCTCCAGTCCCGATGATGAAAATCAGTGCTAATAAAAGGGAGGGCACAGGGGCGACAAACAACAGCGAGCCTAGAGGTGCCCATATGTAAATCCGGCCCTGAACTGAATACTTGTCTGTGCTGCAAACATAAAAGAAAACTGTGCTATACGCTTACTGATACATCTGATATCCTGGCCATTTAATATTCTAAGCATTTCAGTGTAGCACATGACTACAAAGAGGGCTGAGTTCATCAGTAGCAAAGCAGGAGCCTTCAGGAGGAGGGTTATTTTAGGGTAGACTTGGAGATTCACAGAGCAGCTTTTCAGCAGTGGGACTTCTGAGAGTGAGGAAGGAGACTTTTGACTTAAGTTGAAAGATTTTTTTTAGAAAGAGGCCAACCAACAGCCAAGAACCATGAAAAGCCACCCAATAAACGGTGCAAGTGGCACTACTATATATATACGGACTACAAAGCAGCAATGCCACATGGGTTGCTTTAGTTGTATGTTTTGGGTCATTATTCATCTGTATTATGAAACACCTCCCAATCAATGTGACTGCATTTAGCTGGACTTAAGCAGAAAGTATGTCTCTGAACACCTCAGAATTCATCGGGCTGCTTCTGTCCTGGGTCACATCATGGATAAACACTAGTGTCCCAGTGCCACTGGCAGCCATGCACGCCCAAGCCATCACACTGCCTCCTCCATGTTTTACAGATGATGTGGTATGCTTTGGATCATGAGCTGTTCCACCTTCTCCATATTTTTTTCTTGCCATCATTCTGGTAGAGTTTGATCTTGGTTTCATCTGTCCAAAGAATGTTTTTCCAGAACTGTGCTGGCTTTTTAAGATGTTTTTTTTTTTAGCAAAGTCCAATCTAATCTTCCTATTCTTGAGGCTTATGAGTGGCTTGTGCCTTGCAGTGCACCCTCTGTATTTACTTTCATGCAGTCTTATCTTTATGGTAGACTTGGATATGGATACACCTACCTCCTGGAGAGTGTTGTTCACTTGTTGCTGGCTGTTGTGGAGGGGTTTCTCTTCACCATGGAAATGATTCTGCGATCATCCTCCACTGTTGTCTTCCGTGGACGTCCAGGTCTTTTTGCGTTGCTGAGTTCACCAGTGATTTCTTTCTTTCTCAGGATGTACAAAACTATAGATTTTGCCACACCTAATATTGTAGCAATTTCTCAGATGGGTTTTTTCTATTTTTGCAGCTTAAGGATGGCTTGTTTCACCTGCATGGAGAGCTCCTTTGACCGCATGTTGTCTGTTCACAGCAAAATCTTCCACATACAAGCACCCCCCCTCATATCAACTCCAGGGCTTTTATCTGCTTCATTGATAATGGCAAATAACAAAGGAATTGCCCACACCTGCCCATGAAATAGCATTTGAGTCAATTTTTCAATTTCTTTTGAGCTCCTGAAATGAAGTGATTGTGTAAAAAAAAGGCTTTAGTTCCTCACATATTTATGCAATCTTTTTGTTCAACCCACTGAAATAAAGCTAAAAGTCTGCAGTTCAACTGCATCTGAATTGTTTCATTTAAAATTCATTGTGGTAAAGTTAGAAAAAAAGTTGTCTCTATCCAAATATTTATGGACCTAACTGTAACTATTAATCTAAAAAATGTCTCATGTCGCCCAATAGATCAAACTAGGACATTTGCGGCCTCCAGTCACTTGCTCTAAACAGGTATGGGACCTGTTTTCCAGATTGCTCAGGGCCTGGGGTTTTCTGGATAATGGATCTTTCTGTAATTTTGATCTTCATACCTTTCGTATGAAGATTTGTATACCTTTTGTCTTTTTGTTTTGTTTTTTTAAACGCATTAATTAATAGTGCTGCTCTAGCAGAATTCTGCACTGAAATTAGTTTTTCAAAATAGCAAACAGATATTTTTATATTTCATTTTGAAATCTGACATGGGGCTAGACATGTTGTTAGTTTCCAAGGTGCCCTCAGTCATGTGACTTGTGCTCTGATAAACTTCAGTCACTCTTTACTGCTACACTGCAAGTTGGAGTGATATCTCCCCCTCCCTTTCCACCTAGCAGCCTATCATCAGAACAATGGAAAAAGTAACAAGATAGCAGCTCCCTGGTAGATATGAGAATAGCACCTATTAGTAAAAAGTCACACTGCATCTCCTCCAGTTACACTGAGCAGGGGAAACAATAGCTTATATGAAAGCAGTTGCATTGTCAAGTGCTGGCTCTTTCTGAAAGCACAGGATCAGACATTGCCTGAGATGGCTGCCTAAACATCAATATTAGGAATAATTCAGGAATAAAATTTTATATGGTAAAGTGAATTACGTGAACTACCCTTGACCCATCGTCTTTGTCGATGGGTCGATGGGGAAAGACCCTGTCTTTCTCTTACCGGTAGCCCCTAAACTACTGGAATGTCTTGTCTTTCCTGTATTACTTTCTCTGGACCAATAATCTGCTTGACCCTCTGCAGTCTGGCTTTCGACCTGCAAACTACACTGAGACTGCCATATGTAGAGTTGCAAATGATCTCCAGACTGCTAAGGCCAAGGGACATCACTCTATTCTCATTTTTCCGGACTTATCTTCTGATTTTAATACTGTCACATAGTACTACTTCTCCAAATGAAAATCCAGAATCCATACACACACCCCTCCTTACTTTTTACACATAAATTATATATTCCATATTTTTACTAACTATAGAGTTTAGTATCACAATATTCCAAGATATCATCCAAGCCACTCTTAAAGGCATTAACTGAATCAGCCATCACAACATCGACCAGCAGTGCATTCCACAACCTCACTGTCCTGACTGTGAAGAACCCCCTACGTTGCTTCAAATGAAAGTTCTTTTCTTCTAGTTTGAAGGGGAGGCCTCCGGTACGTTGATCCTCTTTATGGGTAAAAAGGTCCCCTGCTATTTGTCTATAATGTCCTCTAATGTACTTGTAAAGTATAATCATGTCCCCCACAAGCGCCTTTTTTCAAGAGAAAACCCCAACCATGAAAGTCTACCCTCATAATTTAAGTCTTCCATTCCTCTAACAAGTTTAGTTAGAAAATGTTTCATTTACCACCACTCTTTGTAGTCTATGACTAAGTGTCCCTGGTAGGCATGAAACGCGTCAGGCCTTGGTTCTTAATTATGGAAAATAAAATGTAAGATTTTTAACTCTTTTACAAATCTGACTCCGGCTTTACTATTTCATGGGTCCAGGTTTGTGCCAGCCTCTTTCGAAGTTTCCTGGTAGTCTACATTTTAGCCAGTTCTCTATCCAGGTACAAATATTATGTTCCAGGCCAACATTCCTTAATTTGCATTCTGTTATAATGCAAATTTTCTATTCAATTGGTATCTGGAAACGAGCTGCATCCTGGGTTTCTTCCTACCTTTCTGACAACTCCTTCTCTGTTTAGGGGTGCCTTAGGGTTCTGTACTTGCTCCTCTGTTGTTCTCCTTGTACACTCTCTCTTTAGGAGACCTTTTATCTTCATCATCAGAATGCTGTTGACATCCCATTATATTTAGACTCCCCTTCACTTACCACTGACATTCAGACCCAGATAGCAAACGACCTACTAGCGATCTCCTTCTGGATGAACCAATGCTACCTCAAGCTCAACTGGGCCAAACCTGAGCTCATGGTCTTCTCACCCAAACCTAGCCCATCTCTTCCTTTCAGCATTATTGATGACATGACCATTAACCCTGTTATTTCAGCACACTGCTTGGGGTCATCTTCAACCAGTCTCTCTACTTCACTAATCATATGAATACTACTGCCAAAACCTGCCATTTCTTCCTTCACAATATAACCAAGATACTTCCCTTTCTTTCACAAACAGCCAAAACACTAATCCATCCCTTTTCCTATCCCGTTTAGACTATTGCAATCTTCTACAAACCAGTCTTCCTGACTCCCATGTCTCTCCCCTCCAATCAATCTTAGGGCTCTTTTACACGGGCGTTTTTTTGGAGGAGTAAACGCACTCAATTATTGTCAAGGGGGCTGTACTCACACAGACGCATGTAAGTGACACGCCACGAAATGCGTCAAGTGTAGGGGTACAAGTCCCTGCTATGATATTGATGCTTTTAATTATTTCCAATAAATTAAGATTTTATGATTCAGCTGCCGATATGCTCCGCAACTTCTGTTTTGTTTCTACGTGATATTGGCCTGGACCGGGGGCATGCTGCGTGCAATCACACAGGTTTGCTGAATTTACGCGTGCAGGTGAGAGAGGGGGAGTGCTCCCTTTTGACTTTCTTCTATCTAGAGTTCCTGGGTGTTTTCTAAATATTGATTCTTGATTCTCGACCTTTGCCTGAAACCTCGACCTTGATACTTCGCTGCCTGGACCAACCTTTGCCTGAAACCTCGACCATGATATCTTGCTGCCTGGACCGACCTTTGCCTGAACTGACGATTCTTCTGCCTAATCCATTGTACCGTGAACTGTGTTTGCCTAATTGCTTCCTCCTTGGTCCGCACTCCGCACTTCGGGCCCCAGACTGTAATCTTTTTGGGGCAGGGACCTCCTTCCTGCCGTGTCTCTTAACATACAGCTCTGTGCCCTTATATGAACTTTGTGTGCTGTGTATATTTATTGTATTTACTGTCTGACTTGTCCTCCCTGTGTGTACTTTTATATATTGTACTTTTATTTATATTGTTCTTAAAATGAATTTGTAAAGATGGCCATACACAAGTTGACAAAAGCTGCTTACTAGCCCTCTGGACCAGGTTGGCAGCTTATTGGTCTATGGTTGGGGGTCTTCCCAACAGTCACCCTACCAATACCTACCTGAAAATCACCCAAATATCTATGGGACAAGTTAAAAAAAAATCCCATTGGACGAGGATTATATTGGCACATTTATATGATTGTCTCCTAACAGATCTGCATAGGATACATTAGGGATGAGCAAATTTCGTTGTGGAAAAAATGTGCATAGACACTGATGATAGTACTTTTATGCATTGTATGGTGCTGCGGCTCCTTATCCGTGCTTCAGAAATAAAGTTATACATACAGTTAGATCCATAAATATTTGGACAGAGTCAACTTTTTGTCAAATTGATTGGGAGACGTTTCATAATACAGATGGACAATGAACCAAAACATACAGCCAAAGCAACCCAGGAGTTTATTAAAGCAAAGAAGTGGAATATTCTTGAATGGCCAAGTCAGTCACCTGATCTGAACTCAATTGAGCTGCATTTCACTAGTTGAAGACTAAACTTGGGACAGAAAGGCCCACAAACAAACAGCAACTGAAAGCCACTGCAGTAAAGGCCTGACAGAGCATTAAAAAGGAGATAACCCAGAATCTGGTGATGTCCATAAGTTCAAGACTTCAGGCTGTCATTGCCAGCAAAGGGTTTTCAATCAAGTATTAGAAATGAACATTTTATTTTCAGTTTTTTAATGTGTCCAATGGCTTTTGAGCCCCTGAAATGAAGTGATTGTGTTAAAAAAGGCTTTAGTTCCTTACTCTTTTTGTTCAACCCACTGAATTAAAGCTGAAATTCTGCAGTTCAACTGCATCTGAGTTGTTTCATTTAAAATTCATTGTAGTAATGTACAGAACCAGAATTAGAAAAAAGTTGTCTCTGTCCAAATATTTATGGACCTATGTACATACATACGAAACGAATTTGTAAAGCTGGCCATACACAAGTTGACGTAAGATGCCTACTAGCCCTCTGGAACAGGTTGCCAGCTTATTGGTCCCTGTTTGGGGTCGACGATAGTAACAAAGAAAAAACCTTGACCGGTTTTAAAAATATTATGCGAAAACCACCACCAAATAAATTTGGTGGATTTTTGGGGCCGCCTCGGGAATTTTCGGCAAAGTGAAACGGGCCAGATTCACCCCTCACTAACGTATGACTAGATCTTTTGACAAGGGAAAGGGGCAAACAATTAGATCAGACAGATTAGACCAGCAAGGGGGTGACCAAATTTGGCAAAAAAACATCCTTGTTTAGCAACCTCACCAAACAAACAATAACTCGTTGTTTTGTGCATCACACATGACCACTGCCATAACAATAAAGAAATCTGACCCTACCAGGGTTGCCAGGTTGGCGGGTTTCCAGCCAAATTGGGCTACTAATTTAAAGCCCAGGCGGGTTTTGAAAGTACAAACTAGCCAAGGTACAGATTGGGGCTATTTTTTGGGCCTTTGGTTGGTTTGTATTTTGGAAAGCATTTTTTTGTTGCCCTAATGTGCCAAGCCTGTGGGTCCCAATGCATGTTGGGTAATGTAGCTTTGTTTAACAATTTGCCAATTGCCAAGTTTAATATAAGACTACAATACCCAGCATGCAAAGAGACTGAGTTGTGTAGAAATCAGGAGTTACCAGATTTTGGGCTCTGTGCCCCAATCTCCTGTCCCTCTTAAGCATTCTCACGTTTTCTGGTGACTTTTCTGTTTTAGACAATTTTGGGGCAAAAATCTGCTGGCCACCAAAATGTCTATAGGTTGACCTGTTTTACCAATATTTATAGAAATTGTATATGTATTGGGGCCTTTTGCGGTCCCTATACCTCCTGGGCCTCCCTCTGTAGTAACACCTCTAGTGACGGGTGAATCTGTCCCATTTTACTTCATGGAAGAATTTGCAAATCAGTGAAATGTGAAAAAAGGCATATTTTCACATATATTAATTTATTTTTTTAGACTTTTTTTTCCACTGCACATATTGTGCTATTTTTGGGCTACTTTTGAAATGCCTCTTGGCTAGTTTTGGGCTGGATTTGTAGCTGACTTTTTGAAAATTACACCTGGCAACTCTGCACCCTACCACCTCTTGGTGGCCAAGGTTGTATAACAGGCACAGTTAGGCCCTGACAGACACCAGATTCAATTTGGTTTTAGAAAAAATGTTTATTTCTAAAAGCTTATAGGGCCCTGTATCACTGGCACAATGATCACATCAGGGCAGATTTACTAAAGGGCAAAGAGACTAACGCTGGTGTAACTTCGCTAGCGAAAGGGACAGACGCTAGCGATCATTCACACTCTATCGCCACGCAAATTTTCGCTCTTGTCGAATGGACGTTACTTTGCAAATTCACTAAGATGCAGATTTTACTGAACGTTACCTCTTTCGCCAGACTTGACTTGGCCAGTATTACAAATGTACTGCCAGTAAATTTGTAATACACCTAACAAAAGCCGTGGCCTGCCCCCAGTCTGGTCAAAACTCACTTTTTTCCTGCGGACTTCTGGCCGATCGTGCGCCGTGGCTCAGCCCCCTTTGACTTCACGACCCACCCCATCCAATCACGTGTTGTGGCTCTGCCCCCTTTGTGTCACAACCCGACCCTTTGTTTCTGCCACCTCCATCGGCCGGTGGAAATTTTATTGAAAGGTGGCAACCCTAAGCTCAGAGTGCATAAACGGTCCTCAATTTTTAGTGGAAAAATGTTCTAAGTCCCAAAAAACGCTGGCGTCTTTTTTCCTAGGATGCAAAAGTCCATAAAAATTTTTTTGGGTTACCGGATTCCCCCATAAATTTTCTTACATATGGACTATAAATAGGGTTGCCACCTGTTTGAAAAAAAACTTACCAGGCATTGGGGGGGGGGATGGGAACTAAAGGGGCGGGGCGTGATGCAAAAAGGGGCAGAGCCACAGCGGGTCGTGCCACAAAAGGGGCTGGGCCACGTCGCCAGAAGACAAAGAAAATGTACGTTTCCACCGGAGGGCAAGGGCTTTTGTTAAGGGTACAGTGTCGGAATGGGACACCAGGGGCTTACCAAAAAAACGTAGACCAGGGGCCCACTCTTAGTACTATTTTCTTCCTCTCCTCACTCAACCTCTATTCTCCTAGTCTCTATTCTTTACATACTATAATCTATTATTCCATCTATTTAGCATCTTTGTTCTCAAAGAAATAGGGAATGACCATGAAAAAGGCCAAATCTTTAGCAGCACCTGGGCCTTCCGGGAGTTTTCCTGGTATCCCGGTGGGCCAGTCCGACACTGTAAGGGTATTACAAATTACCGGCAGCTACATTTCTGGTAAATTTGTAATACCGGCTCTTTCAGGTGTTTTACCAGCTAGGCCGGTAAAATTCTGGCCGGGTGGCAACTAGGGTTGCCACCTGGCCGGTATTTTACAGGCCTGGCCGGTAAAAATGACGGCTGATCCCAATGTTATTAATAGGGAAAAAAGATAAATATATAGGAAGGCTGCCATTTTTTTCCAAAAAAGGTGGCAACCTTATACATAAACTATACACTGGGCTCATGTGTAGGGCATTATATTAACTATTTTCTTTATTAAGGTTCTCTGGACTTGTGTAGTGTAATGTATTTGCTGCAACATATACGTCCATTTAACGTTATATGCAAATTAGCCAACTTTAGCGCTTCTTCAGTTTGATTGCTGAAGTAAAGTTAGCGAAACTTCGACACAAACTGGACACAAACTTCGCATTTTAGTAAATCAGCGTTGTCCTAGCGAATTTACACCAGGCAATGGCTGCAAATTTTGGCCGGTTAGTAAATTTGCCCCAGAGTATTTGGCCTCTGCTCTGTGACTGTCAGATGAGCTCAGGTATTATGGACACGCCCCTATTATGACTAAATTCGCCGAGGTATGGCCGATAGTGTGAGGGACCCTCGCCAGACGAGAGGATATAACCATAGAATAAGCTATTTGCTTCCTCTTGAGCCATTTTGGCGGCAATGAATGGCTACAATTAGTCATTAGCGCATTTGCCTCGTTTCCGCACACTTCAGGTATCGAAGTTCATACGTATTCCAGCCTACATTGATTTATTGCGAGCCGGATGCGAAATAACCCCCTCGTTAGCAGACAGCCCACCTCACACGACGCTTTCCTGACCTAAAATAGGGCGCGAAAGCACTGAATACACAAAGACACGACGCCTGGGTCAACCGACATTATAAAAAAAAAACGCATCACATCCCTTGAGACGGACAAAAGCAGCAGCCAATCCGAATTTACTGCGCTCATACTTCCAGCCAATGGCGCTGCGTTCTAGTGGGCAAAAACTGACGGACACATTTAGCAACCAATAATAGCCAAGATCTCTGCGCGGACAGCCAATGGTTACGTGGGAGGGGCGTCAACTTAGCGAAGGGGATGCCTGTGCTGTGTAATGGAGTCTCAGTTGGTGAGCGGCCATTGACGGAGTAGGAAGCCCTGTTGTGAGGGGAGTAAAACAGCCCGTGCCGGACACCTCTGAAGTGTGTCCCGCCACGCTCATAGCCTTCGTCGATTTTTTTTATTGATTTTTGCTTGGTTTTCCGCCGCTCCGGTGAAAGTTTCTTTGTGCGTGAGACGTTCGGAGATTGGCCCGGGAAAATGGAGATGAAGAAGCGCATCAGCTTGGAGTTGAGGAACAGGAGCCCGGCTGAGGTGGGATTGTTAAGAGCTTGTGGGTTGTACCACTGTGCACGGCAAGTGGGGGTGCACGGGGATAGTTGGTTTGGTTATTATACATCTATATCTTTTATAGAGAGGGATTTCCTTTCGCTCCTCAGCCCGCCGGGCTTTTCTGTTTCTTTTCTGTCTCACACTCGCAAAGTTTGGATGGGAAGGTGAGGGAGGGAGGGGAGAGAGATGTACTGTCCCCCCACCTCATGGCAGGAGAGGGCCCTGAACAGTATGGGGGGTTATTATTGAGAGATTTGGACTAGATTTATGTTGCTTTAGAAACTACAGCTCCCAGCATCCACCGTTGCTTGAAAATGAAGCTGCTGTTTCCTTACATCCACAGGTTGCTGCTGTTATAAGTCATTTGCAGCCACCAGTGCATGATGGGAGTTGTAGTCCTGACAGTGCATATGGGGCTGATTTTCTTAACCTTGACCCCCCAGTTGTTCCTTTTCCTACAACTCCCAGTCTGCCTTAACCCTTGCTTGGGGGTTGGGGATTGCTGGGAGTTGTAGTTTAGCACCATGTGGGGACCCCAAGGTAAGAAGTGGGCAGCCATTGAGTGAGAGGAGCTGCTGCTGTATGTCAGTGTGTGCTCTAGTTCTGCCGCTCGCCCAATAGGATAGTGTTGTTGTAGTGAGTTACTCGGTGTGTCTGTGCCATCTAACCATGTGCTCCTGCCATGTGTGACTCCTGCAGCAGCATCCCTGCTCCTAATCAGACAATGGCATCCTAAGCACCTTCCCTATACATTTAATTTCCAAAATGAAAGTTGTATCTGCCCTCCTGAAACAGTTTAGCAAAAACAATCTGATCAACAAACCTTGGAGGGAAAGGAACCCCTGCTACATTGTTTCATGAGTCGGACACTGAGACCAGAAAGGAATAAACTGCTACAACTATCTTTATGTAGGCACTCCGCTTTATTTTCATTCATAATGGAAATTTCCTGTTACAATATATATATATATATATATATATATATATATATATATATATATATATATATATATATATATATATATTTATTTTTATTTTTTATATATATATATATATATATATATATATATATATATATATATATATATATATATATATATATATATATATATATATATATATTGCACCCCTTCTTCTCTACCTTTTGTAGATGAAACCTGGATTTATCTACCGACAGAATGAGTAGACAGAATCAATTACAGCCTACCTAAAAGTAGTGGGAATGAACATCAGTAACAAGTCTCACCTTTGGATAAGGCGGAGAGGCCTTAAAGCTAAATTGCCCCGGTTATTGTGGGTTGCTACCGAGTCGCCTGCCATGTAAGTGCAGAGCAGGTGAAGATCTGTGGGTGGATAGAGTTAACCCAGGACGAAGTTGTTATTGTAGCTGCTGTGTAGGAGTGTTCATGGCGGCAGTTGCGATGGTGCTCGCTGTCACTTGAGCTCCCGTATCCTCAGGGCCGAATTCTGGGGCCCAGTAAAAAGCAGTTGGGAGTCCACCTGTGACGGTTCTAACTATCCATCTTGTATACAGTAGTTCAATTAACTTCAGTCAAAGCGTATTCATTTGGCATAAACTCCATTGTTGTTTGGGTGTATGCACTTTCATTAATGGCACACCCAGAGGGTTCGCCGTTTAAGGAACAGTAACACCAAAAAATGTGTTTTAAAGTAATGAAAAAAAAAATCATGTAGGGTTGCCCTGCACTGGTAAAACTGGTGTGTTTGCTTCAGAAACACTACTATAGTTCATAGAAACAAGCTGATGTGTAGCAATGGTGGAAATTGAAAGACTATATGGTACAGGTTAAATAGGGGATAACAGATAACACCATTATGTTCTACAGAGCTTATCTGCTATGTAACTTTTTTTGAATGGCTGCCCGCATGGCTACACAGCAGCTTGTTTATATAAACTATAGTAGTACTTATCTATCTACTGTGTATCCTGTGCTTGAATGGCTGCCCCCATGGCTACACAGCAGCATGTTTATATAAACTATAGTAGTACTTATCTGTTATCTACTGTGTATACTGTGGTTGAATGGCTGCCCCCATGGCTACACAGCAGCCTGTTTATATAAACTATAGTAGTACTTATCTGTTATCTACTGTGTATTCTGTGCTTGAATGGCTGCCCCAATGGCTACACAGCAGCATGTTTATATAAACTATAGTAGTACTTATCTGTTATCTACTGTGTATACTGTGGTTGAATGGCTGCCCCCATGGCTACACAGCAGCCTGTTTATATAAACTATAGTAGTACTTATCTGTTATCTACTGTGTATCCTGTGCTTGAATGGCTGTCCCCATGGCTACACAGCAGCTTGTTTATATAAACTATAGTAGTACTTATCTGTTATCTACTGTGTATACTGTGGTTGAATGGCTGCCCCCATGGCTACACAGCAGCTTGTTTATATAAACTATAGTAGTACTTATCTGTTATCTACTGTGTATTCTGTGCTTGAATGGCTGCCCGCATGGCTACACAGCAGCTTGTTTATATAAACTATAGTAGTGTTTCTGAAGCAAACACATCCGTTTTACGAGTGCAGGTCAACAGTACATGATATTTTCATTACTTTACTGTAACTTTAAGCTCTGCAACTTTATGGGGGATGAGTGAGATTTTGGCTGATTTTTTGTATTGTTGGGGTTTGTAGAGCATTCTTTTAGTATGAACCTGTTGCTGGCTTACGAAGGAGGAGAGAAAACCATTGCTGGAGGGGGGTGCCAATTTGTTAGGCTCCCACAATAATAACAAGCTGGTTCACTACTTTAAAAAACACAAACACTGGTCCAGGTTAATTTTGTGCAGAGTGAGTGGTCACCCCCTGGCCCCAGATCCCCAGATATTGCCCCTATCCCTATTCAGACCTGATGCCTGGTTATATAGAAACCCATTAAAGTTCTTTATTGTACATGAACCTACTTATGCTAGCGTAGAAACTGGCCGCTGCGAAGAGCCTTTTTTTTTTTTTTTTCCTTTATATCATGAAATCGATACTCTCGTTACACCGTGCCCATTCATATTCTTGAGAGTGAGACGTTACTGACGTCACAATTGAGACCGGTGCGGCTGTGGGGTCGGTTGCTTTTTGGTGCTTCCCTCTACAGTCCTAACAAGTAGATCCTTGGCACCTGCTTAATGTTTGTCATTGCCCATTTGTCCCCTTCACACGCTGGTGGAAGTCACTATCGCTATAAAAGTTTGCAGTCCGTTGAAGTTAACGCCATAGAGTGACCATAATGAAAGCGCCGTGGTCTCTTTACCAGCGTTGGGGGGGGGGAGCACTTCCTGTGGGCGAGTACAAGTGGGTAAGACTAAGCAGACCTGCTACTGTCGGATGATCACATTTTCTGATTGCTGAATGTTGGCAGACGGGAGATTTGATTGCATTTAACTCTTTTTCGCTGCCTGAGCCGGTTGTAAATCCGCAGGCTTCCCCCTTCTGCCCGTCACCTCCCCCTTTGGCCTTCTGCCGTAATCTTATACAACTGCTTGACGCCTCCCACACTTATCACACTACTCTACGTCTATGGGAGGGAGACAGTTGTACTTATGTGACAGCCCCCCCCCTTAAAGGGGTTGTTCACTTTCCAAACACTTTTTTTCAGTTCCATTGTTTTCAGATTGTTCCCCAGAAATAGACTTTTTTCAATTACTTTCCATTATTTTATTTTTTTTACTCTTTTTTCCCAAAATCTAAGTTTAAAATTGAATGTCCCGGTCTCTGGTGTTTGAGTCTGACAGCTCAGTAATTCAGGTGCAGATTCTAAACTGTCACAATTTGCCTCATTAGTTGATCCATTTCTCAGCAGCATCTCTGGAGTATTAGCAGCTATTGTATCAATTCTAACAGCTGCTTTTAATGAAACTCAGGGATTCTGACAAATAAAGAATGTATCAACTAAATGAAACAATTTACAACAGTTTACAGGGTCGGCACCCCCACCCCAGAGCTGCTTTAGAACAGGGTTCCCCAACCGCGGGGCCGCGGACACTCCCGCACTGGGCCGCCAAACACAACCCCGAATTGGGTTGGGGACCCCTGCTTTAGAAGGTGAAAAATGACACTTTACACTTCAATATTAGAAAATGGTGACATATAGAAAATGGAAAAAGTCGTTATTTCTGGTGGTCTATCTGAAACCAACTGGTTGTTTGAAGGTGAATCACCCCTTTAACATCTTAAGGTGGCCATACACGGGCCGATAAAAGCTGCAGACAGACCAAGTCGGCAGCTTATTGGCCCGTGTATGGGGCTTCCCCGATCGAGATCTGGCCGAAAGTCAGCCAGATCTCGATCGGATGGGACAAAAAATCCTGTCGGATCGTGGCCGCATCTGTTGATGCGGCCCCTCGATCCGACTCCAGTTTCCCATGCGTTAGGATCCGATCGTTGGGCCCTGGGACCCACGATCGGATCAGCCCGATATTGCCCACCTCAAGGTGGGCATATCGGAGAGAGATCCGCTCGTTTGGCGACATCACCAAACGAGCGGATCTTTCCGTGTATGGCCACCTTTACATGACACATTGAAATAGGATTTTCTGTGCCGTAAGATTTTCTTGCTACATTGCAACTAGTTTGTAGTGCCTTATTCCGGCTATAGTTTGCTTCTTTGTACAGGTATGGGACCTGTTCTCCAGAATGCTCGATACCTGGGGCTTTCTAGAGAACGGATTTTTCTGTAATTTGGATCTTTATACCTTGTCTACTAGAAAATCATGTAAACCTTAAATAAACCCAACAGGCTGGTTTTGCTTCCAATAAGGATTAATTATATCTTAGTTGGAATCAAGTACAAGTTACGGTTTTATTATCACAGAGAAAAAGGAAATAATTTTAAAAAATTTGGATTATTTGGATAAAATAGTCCATTGGAGACGGTCATTCCGTAATTCCGAACTTTCTGGATAGCAGGTTTCCAGATAACTGGTCCCACACCTGTTTAATAAATATGTGGGCATTTTCAGCTGGCCAATAAAGCGGATGTTGTCAGATTTTATTAATTCAAACGTGCCCAGAGGCCCCAACGATCACAGTCCTAAAAACGCTGCTGCATCATCAATTCATCCCTATATTCTTTATAGGCACCAGCTTTACAGGGGATGGGGGTCAGACAATGTGTGGGTGTGTGTGTGTGGCCAGCTTAAAGGTGACCATAGATGCACCGACCATTTTGCATGTATGATTGGAGATGAGCCAACAGATCTCGGCAGAAGACTTGGATATTGGTCGGCTCGTTGATCAGGCACCTTTGAAGGCACCCGGACGTCGGCCATTGTTTGTGCTGAATCGTCAGATACAGGTAGAATTCTATTGTTTCTGTCTGTATATCTGACTATTCAGCTCTACACGTGTGTATTGAAATGAACGATATTTCTTGGAAAGATCTTTTCCAGGAAAGATGGTCATTGTTACGTCTATGGCCACCTAACACAGTACAACATTCTGAAAGTAGTAACAGATTAAAACATATGTTGTTTACTGGGCAGGTCTTACAAATGATTTTTTTCCACCCCTATTTTGCTTAGCCAGCGCTATCTGCTCTTATCTTTGTGCCCACTCCTCTGCATGGAGCTGTGTGGCTTCCAGCGATAGTACACGTTACCTACCAGCTATATCACACGTTACCCTCCAGCTATATGACACGTTACCCTCCAGCTATATCACGCGTTGCCTTCCAGCTATATCACACATTACCCTCCAGCTATATCACGCGTTGCCTTCCAGCTATATCACACATTACCCTCCAGCTATATCACGCGTTGCCCTCCAGCTATATCACGCGTTGCCTTCCAGCTAAATCACACATTACCCTCCAGCTATATCACACATTACCCTCCAGCTATATCACACATTACCCTCCAGCTATATCACGCGTTGCCCTCCAGCTATATCACGCGTTGCCTTCCAGCTATATCACGCGTTGCCTTCCAGCTATATCACGCGTTGCCTTCCAGCTATATCACGCGTTGCCTTCCAGCTATATCACACATTACCCTCCAGCTATATCACACATTACCCTCCAGCTATATCACGCGTTGCCTTCCAGCTATATCACGCGTTGCCCTCCGGCTATATCACGCGTTGCCCTCCGGCTATATCACGCGTTGCCCTCCGGCTATATCACGCGTTGCCCTCCGGCTATATCACACGTTACCCTCCAGCTATATGACACGTTACCCTCCAGCTATATGACACGTTACCCTCCAGCTATATCACGCGTTGCCTTCCAGCTATATCACACGTTACCCTCCAGCTATATGACACGTTACCCTCCAGCTATATGACACGTTACCCTCCAGCTATATGACACGTTACCCTCCAGCTATATGACACGTTAGCCTCCAGCTATATCACGCGTTGCCTTCCAGCTATATCACACATTACCCTCCAGCTATATCACGCGTTGCCTTCCAGCTATATCACGCGTTGCCTTCCAGCTATATCACACATTACCCTCCAGCTATATCACGCGTTGCCTTCCAGCTATATCACGCGTTGCCTTCCAGCTATATCACGCGTTGCCTTCCAGCTATATCACGCGTTGCCTTCCAGCTATATCACACATTACCCTCCAGCTATATCACACATTACCCTCCAGCTATATCACACATTACCCTCCAGCTATATCACGCGTTGCCTTCCAGCTATATCACGCGTTGCCCTCCGGCTATATCACGCGTTGCCCTCCGGCTATATCACGCGTTGCCCTCCGGCTATATCACGCGTTGCCCTCCGGCTATATCACGCGTTGCCCTCCGGCTATATCACGCGTTGCCCTCCGGCTATATGATGGTGAAGGCAAGTCAGCAGTGTTTTTTTAGCAATGCCCAGCTGTCTTGTCGTGGTTAGACGAGGGCTTTAATAAAAGCTGTGGCCATTTAGCATGTGTCGATGGTGGGCTGGCTTGAAGAACAGTAATCTCTTAATAATTCCACCCCCCCTCCCGGCTTGCTTAGACAGCTGCTCTTCAAGTGATCATCTTGCAGCCCCCCACTTGCCTGCTGTCAGAGTCCACTGATAGAAGTAACTTGTTGCTCTCAGCAGATGTTTCTAAATGTAGGTCACTTGATACTCAAGCTTTTTTTTTTTTTTTTTTTGTATCCCCCTCTCCTGTAACGCATGGAAGCTTGCAGCAGGGGGGGTGGCCTTTGCAAATCTTGCTTCCGTTTTTCTATGACCTTGGAGAATAACGATGTTAGATCAGACTTTACTGTTCGTTAACTGCCAGGTTTTGGTTTCTTTGTTTAAATTTTTTTTTTTTTTTTTTTAAGAGATTTTGAACTTATTCTTGTGAAATCTGAATTTATGATTCTGGTCATTGACTGTGGAAGATGTATATAGTAATGGGTGCATTATACTGGAAGTAATTTCACAAACACACACTCTAAGGGTCAGGGTACACGCTCAGATTCGGGGAGATTAGTCACCCGTCGACAAATCTCCTCTTCTTCGGCCACTATTCTCCCCGAACTGCCACCCGCCGGCTAGAATGGCACTCGGAGCGCTTTGTTTTCCAACATTTCCTCATGAGGCATCTTCGGGCGACTAAGGAAATCAAATCGCTCCAAGTGCCATCACACCGGCGATTTACATTCTAGCTGGCGGGTGGCAGTTCTGGTGACTAATCTCCCAGATCTGCCACCCACCGGCTAGAATGTAAATCACCGGTGGGATGGCACTTGGAGTGCTTTGTTTTCCGAAATTGTCTCACGAGGAAACTTTGGGCAACTTCGTAAAACGAATCGTGAGTGCCATCCAGCCGGCAATTTACATTCTTGCCGGTGGTAGGCAGTTTGGGGAGATTTGTTGCCGGGCGACTAATCTCCCCGAATCTGAGCTTGTGCCCTGTCCCTAATTTCGTGAGGAGCTAATGATGCTTTCCTAAGCTCTTGAGTAGAGGTATTGTGTGACTTTGTATTTTTTAAATCAACTCTGGACACATCTTGGGATATACATTTGGAAATGCTTGAAGTTTTTAGTAAAGTCTATTTTTTTGTTTAGATCAATTTCACCAAAACATTGACCCGTTGCTGGCAGGTAATAAGGCCAGGGCCCTGTTGTGGCCTACGCCTCATGTGTCATTTACCTACACGCCCCTCGCTCGTATATCAATGATTAACGCAGTCAGCAATGTATTCTAGGGGCCATTGTGAGATCTCTGCACTCCAATACAGAGGGCAGAGAACTGCAGCAATGCTAGAACCCTGGAACGCAATGTGCTAAGTGCAAAAAAATCTTAACTGCAATGTTTTTTTTTTTTTTTGCAGCAGTTCTACGTGGTATAGTACCCCAAAGATCTTTAATAGACTTGGAATTATTGTTTGAGGGTTGCACAGTTTACATGCAGAATTTCTTCAGCAGAGGAAAGGGCTGCCAATTAGCTTTAAAGGAGAAGGAAAGGCTAAGCTTTATCAGAATGGTCTATATAAATACACCAGTAAATGCTGCTCTGAGTCCTCTGTCAAAAGAAACACAGCATTTCTTTCCTTCTATTGTGTACTCATGGGCTTCTGTATAAGATTTCATGTTTTCTAGGGCTTGAGCATGCTCAGTTTGCTCCTCCCTCCTTGTTTTAATCTGAGTCCAGAGCTATGAGTGAACAGGGAGAGACTTGGGCAGGAAGTGATGTCACACCAAGCTAATATGGCAGCTTCTATCCTAAACAAACAGAGAGAGCTCCTAGAGCTGTTTACTCGGATATGGTAAAGCATTCTGCAGAATATAGTGTTATAGCTTGCACTATTGTGGCTGATCTATTGGCAATAAATTGCTTTGGTAGCTTCCCTTCTCCTTTAATTAGCATGTGCAGATGAAATAGTAACACAAAAATGAACTCCTTATTCTAGCCCATATATTTGTGGGCAAACATTCATTTGTTCTCAGACATAACCGTGCAGCTTCTAATTCCTCTTTTTTTTTTTTTTTTGGCAGGTGGCCGAATTGGTTTTAGACAATTGTCGGTCTGTCGATGGAGAAATTGAAGGTTTGAATGACAGCTACAAAGAGCTGGAGTTCCTCAGCATGGCCAACGTAGAGTTGAAATCCTTGTCAAAGCTTCCAAAGTTACCTAAACTCCGAAAAGTAAGAAGCCAGGAATGTCCTTGGAATGTTTATCTAATATGTAGTGTCACCCGCGTGCAGTGGAAGATTTCAGTGCAATGACAGCACTTTAGATTATGACATCTAGGCTGTTTTTGGCACTTTATTTCTGTTTATGTCACTCACAAATACTGCATTATAGTGTCCAAAACATTCCCATACTCCACCCCTGTGGAGTGGCCAACATTTATTATTTC